>NW_025765693.1:0-121987 GCF_003918875.1 Haliotis rubra | reverse complement strand
CTGCTGTTCTCAATGCTGATGGTGGACATACCCGTTATTGAGCTTGTGACATGGTCGTTTGACCCCTGTCCCGCTTGTGGACTCGTGACGTCATTGTGATTGACTTTTCAATTGACTTGTTATGGTCTCATGATCCCTCCATTAAAGTTTATAGGTACCTTTGACATTGTTATCGTACTTATCAACTGGGATAATATTTTGACAATGCACAGTTTCTTTATGTGGCTAGTATAGTTGCAACTATGTTCTTAAAACACTCACCGAAAGACAGCATAATATCTCGCAATGCATCACAAATTGTCTCAAACAAGTAGAAGAAACATATTTGACTATCAAACAACATTACAATATATAATGAGCCTGCACAACATCAGAACACACGCACATTGGTAAAGGCCTACACATGCAGATGACCTGAATATGAGATTTATTGTTTATCGATGAAATACAATCGAAAGTGACACATACAAAAGTTCTCCATGGTGTTTGTCCTAGTTCTGGGCGCCACATGTGTTTGCTTTTTATAATTATTAATAAATTGAATAATGGTCTTATCCCAGATTTGGTCGCTTCGTAGGTACACATACATTACACATACATTGGTAAGGGCTTATGGCTTGGGTATATGAGAGTCAGACCAATGTATCTCAGTGAGTAATTTTGATATAAATAATGACAAGTTTCTGGTCCATAAACGTAATACTATATAATAAAGTTAAGTCAAATTTCGACCAAATACTCACAGAAATGTTCTGAGAACAGGACAAAACGCGATGTACTTCAACACCAGATGCAATTTCAAAGCTTGTGCCGTGAGCGGAGCCAACCCGAGAATGTTCTTTGCAGGGTAACTCACCGCTAAACTAGGTCACAATGCTTTTTTATGCGCTGTGTGGGGAGACAGCTGATATGTGACTGTGTGCATGAATATGGGAATGTGTGTCGCATACACTGATAACAAGACCTCCCCATCAAATAGCGTATTTTCAGACTGGAGGTAACGCGACCCGCCGGAAGAATTCTCCTCTACATCTTGGAAGCATCCTTAGAGATTTAAATGTGCTTGTATTTGTCAATTACTCATTGAATTCCCACCCAAGCAAAACTCTCTCGGTGTACGGTGTTTTATTTTGAGTTACTGTCATTTTCAAATGCAAACATAATGTAATCATATTTGTCTTGAAAGGGAAAAAATAGGAAATGAATTCCGTTTCTACATCACATTGTGGTCACAATAATATCATAGAATCGTCCACATAAATTAAGATAGTTTAAACACTAACTTGTGTTTTTATCAAAATTCTGATTGTTGTATAAGTGAACATTTTTCCGTATCCAGGTGTTATACGTGTGTATTTTACTTTAAATTAGTTGCATCGTTCAATACTCTTCTTGTTGTTAGCTGGTACCTGCAGTAAACAATGGTGTACATAGGCAGAGTAATACAAACCCAAACGGGATGGTTTGCCTGTTTATTGATGTTTTGATATGACCAACTCACGTGCGCAAGTACATACACCCTTGCTACATAAAGTACATAATCTCAAGCGCAAGCTTACACCTTATTTCACTTTAGCCTGATTAACAGGAATCCCGCCGGACAGTAGGAGATCAATGTAAAGTTACTGATGAAAGCTGGACATTGTGAGATCAATGTAATGTTACTGATAGAAGCTGGACAATATGGCATCAATGTAATATTCTGATGTAGGCTGGACAATGTAATATTACCAATGGGACAGTATGACATGAATGGATGAACCAATTGCCAGAGACTATGATAGTTTGATTTGGAATGAACCCGTGCATAAAGCGTCATGTTCGCATTAACTGAGGTTTGAATAACTCATTTGTGTTCTTCATAGCTATGTTAGTACGAGGCGACTAACAAGATCGGGTGGTCAGGCTCGCTGACTTGGTTGACACATGTCATCGGTTCCCAACTGCGTAGATCGATACCCATGCTGTTGATCATTGGATTGTCTGGTCCAGACTCGATTACTTACAGACCGCCGCCAAATAGCTGGAATATTGCTAAATGCGGCGTAAAACTAAACTCACACACTCATAGCTACAGACGCTAGAGTTTCAGGAACATGTGCACGGTGCTATCAGATTGATGTGTTTTAAAAATATTTAAAGTAAAATCAACTCAATTCTGTTATATTGCGATGCTGGATGGAGATGAGTCATTTAGATGCTGGTTTGGGGTATACATGAAAAAGTCGAATCGTAGAATATCTTGATCATTTTATTCCGATATTCACTCAAACCTGTAGGATCTGTACATTCAGAAATGTAACGAGACACACCTACTAGGCGATGTTTCAGCCCAATTCCAAACGCTTAAAAAATCACTTCTCCCTAAATTTAGACAATGCTTTTTCTCACTTCTCATAGCCTTGAGAATGAACAAGGAAAAGCACAAAAATATCAAATGAAACCGAGTATGTAAACTTTGTCACCAACTCCATTTCATTTTAGATCATTTCTGTAAAACAACATGTGTCCTTATATGTACAGAACAATCTATCAAATAATGTCTAAATATTAATGTATTAAACCTGTTACAGCTAAGGCATTTCATTCAATGAATTATAGAAATACCCTGAATTAACTGAACCATGTACAATGTACATTTCACTGTCCATACGATTTGCACTATAGACCTGATGCCTTTCAGTATTTGAAAATAAAGACTGATTGACTGATCCGTGTGTTTTTTTATCTTTGTCACAAAATATCAAATGAATCAAGAGTATGTAAACTTTGTCACCAACTCCATTTCATTTTAGATCATTTCTGTAAAACAACATGTGTCCTTATATGTACAGAACAATCTATCAAATAATGTCTAAATATTAATGTATTAAACCTTGTTACAGCTAAGGCATTTCATTCAATGAATTATAGAAATACCCTGAATTAACTGAACCATGTACAATGTACATTTCACTGTCCATACGATTTGCACTATAGACCTGATGCCTTTCAGTATTTGAAAATAAAGACTGATTGACTGATCCGTGTGTTTTTTTTATCTTTGTCACAAAAATATCAAATGAATCAAGAGTATGTAAACTTTGTCACCAACACAAAATAAAAAGATTTGTTCGTAATATTCATTAGCGTAACACACTTGTGTTCTTATATGTACAAATTTTAAAAGAGTTATTAGAATGATGTGGATATGAAGATAAAGTAATAAGGCTTACTAAAGTGTAGGGTTATATTCTCTTGTAAAAAGAAAGGTTTCAAATATTGTTGTTTGTTTAATGCCACACTCAGAAATATTCTAGCTATATGGCGGCAGTCTGTAAATAATCGAGTCCGGACCAGACAATCCTGTGATGGAGAGCATGGGCATCAATCTATGCACTTGGGATACAACGGTTTAATATAATGATGAGTATGTGAGGCGTTGTATGAATATAACTTTTTTGTTAAAAGGCGATTAGTCGAAGTATTACATTCATTAATTAACCTTACGTAGAGGGTTACACCGTCTTTGGAGTATTATGAACTGAGTATTACAAAGATGAGTGTGTGATGTGTTAAACCAACAGCATAACGTTAAGGATGAAGGACGATTTGTGAAAAGCGGTGTGTGTGTGTGTGTGTCTGTGTGTGTGTTCTCTGTTTAAGTATGTAGTAAACTCTTTTTTGATCCAATACAACATTCTGATAACGTCATACACCATTTCATTTAATGTTGCATACCTCTGTTTAAATATTGCTACTTGTTCTGTCTTTTATTGCTTTCAACCAAAATGTTGTGCAGAATATAATTCAAATATCAGTACTGACAGAAACTTCCCCCAGCTGTTTGTATCTTAATCTGCATATATTTATGTGACCTACAGTGTCAGTAGAAAAGATACGCCAACTTTAACAAGTCAAAACCTACAACAAAAAAGATACTTCTTAGAAAATATGGCAACATAACCAAACTGTGCATGACTCATAAAACGGTAAGTACAAAGAGTATATGAAAGGCAACGTTCGTCCAATTAGGAATGTTTAGAAAGGCGAACGTGATTGTCAAAGAAAACGTATTGAGATGATTCATCGGCGTGTGTTTGGAAATGTGTTTTTTAATCAGGCCAGCAAGCTGTGGTACCATCAGTGAGGCAATACGGTAGAAGTTCAAATACGAAGTCAGAAATATACATCCATGAAGATATAAAATAACGTATTACCTTGCTTATAAAACGTTCAGCCTCTCTGTGTATTAGCTACAAAATTAATGCTTAATCTCTTGCCATGATCTTAAAGTATATCCTGATGTAAAATGCGGCACTGATATCTGGAAAAGGTTGCTGGAACTCGACTTCTTCTAAAGAGCTCAAAACATCATAAATGCACGTGACGGGTGTCCATGAGATGAAAACACCCCGTATTCTACTTTTGGCAGACAAAGTGGACCTCCTTCTCATCCGTGCGACTGGTAGATTCGTTTATGATGGTGAAACCAGCTTTGGCAACCATCTCTCTTGCCAAAGGTGCACCCCATGATGCCCCAAGCGCTGCAGAGTCAGGCTGGCGGAAGCTCTCCGGGATGCACATAAATGTGCTTGCCGAGTAGTAAAACATAGATGTAGCATTTGCAATGTTGCCAGCAATTCCTCCCTCTATTCCGATGTCAATCATGCTGTAAATACCCCCAGGTTTCAGACACCGGTAGATCTGGTTTATGGCTTGCTGTGGATACGCTAGGTCGTGAATAACATCGCGAGTAAGTATCCAGTCAAAACTCTCCTTGTACTTATCAGATATGTTCTCAATATTGTCAGTGCTATAAGTGATATTCTGAATGCCACGGCTATTTGCATCTGCTTTGGCTTCTTCCAGTGGCGTGCTTGCTACGTCCGAACCAAGGAAGGTACTGTTCTTGAATCGAGAGGCTAATTTGTTTACCAGGACTCCTGTTGCGCAGCCCAATTCCGCAACTTTGATCCCAGATTCTGTAATTGAAATGAGATAAGGTCAGACGTCATTTAGAGAGGTATATGTACCCTTTTCATGCCTGCACACCTTCAGTTGGATTTTCTATTGAAGTAAATAAACCACCAATATGTTAATCGGTTAAAAGTAATATGTCGACTGTGGGACAACTACGGGTGATGCGGAAGGGGCCTCAATGACACGTGGCTGGCTACCTAGCCAAGATCGTAATAGTCCATTATGCAATAGATTCCAATAAATCTACTCCCGTAAGTAAAGGGGAGCTTGTGCAATAACAAGAAGGCCAATGTTAACATCTGCCATAAAAAGACCCAGCTCTATATTTGCAGGCCGCCTATAAGTTAAGGTGTGATCCTGTGACACCAAGTTGAAAGACGAATCAAATTTGTACCTCCTATTCACAGATGCAAGATTACGGTGTTGGCGACCGGTATACTAGGGCAACAATTGTTGATCACACTTGTTTATCATTATCATCCTTTCACTACCATTTCATCACTTCCCATTTTGTTGTCGGTAGTAAACTTAGAAACAAACATTGGAGATTGTGTGAAGATAAGGTTTTTTGTCCCCTCCCCCCAAAAAAATAAAAAAATGCAAAACACAGCGCTTTGCATGGCAAATGTCAAACTATTGTGTAATTGTGATCTGAAATGATTGTGGCGTAGGAATCGTATCTAAAGTACTGTCGGAAATAGAAAAAAAACTGTTTTTAGGCTGTTACTCTGTATCCCTAAAATTTACACAACTCCAAGTAGCATATGTTGAAATAACTCACATCGGCCTAACTGGGCGTTCAGTGGGATGTGTATTAGCATATCTAGAAATGTATGATTAATCGTAAAATAGGGCAAAACTATACGAAAAATACGAATAGCTGCTGAAAAAAATAGATCAGACTATAGATGGCAATTAGGTCGCTCAGCCAGGTATGACGACGGACCGTCGACTCACCTGGCATGAAATGCATGCGCTTCCTACAGGCACAAAGGGTCATCTCAAAGATATTTTTGGTTTTTTTCATGTGTATTGAATATGTCTCATCTATTGATTATCATCTTTCATAACGTTTATGTTGAGATATGTAAAACAATATGATGCCCATAGAAAAGCTTAAATCAACTATCGTATTAAATGTCTCAAAATATATAGGTGGCAAGACCACCCGAAGATCGACAGGACTGGATATTATTTATTATTGTTAAGACATGCTGTTTACTTTCCGTATAGGATTATCTCATCTTAGCTGATATCTCCATTCCCCAGTACGACCCCAACCACAGTCTATGACACTCGTCCTGGTTCTGCTTTTGAGACGAACCCTCCTACCTGTTTCTTTTTATAGTGATAGTGAGGCTCCATGGTAGCTACATCCTTAATAGTTTCAGTATTAAAATTTTACGTCAGCTATCGTTTATAATGAAGTTTAGTTTGAAAATAGGCATTTAAAAAGTGTCCTTTGAAAGACAGTATCATCGCACACTAATTTGCATAAAGCCATGGTCTGTTCTAAATAAGTCGCTTTGGACAGAAAAACCCTGCATTGCTCATTTCTGCACTAATCTCTCCTCAGTAAAGTCCTTTTGTTACGTTTCCTATCGCCGTACCACTGAGACTGTAGTTAGGCCGAACTTAGTTTAACAGATATTTCACACGTTCACATATTAACTTCATAAATTGTAGACATAAATGTGAAAAAACAGGTTTGTTTCTATTTCCGACAGTACTTTAGTACTTCAATTATTCTATTCCATTTACCTACCTAACCTTTGTGCCATCTGAGGAATGGCAGGCAGGATGTCCGTATCCACCATATCTTTCTTGACTGTCACCAACATTTCTTTAAGGACGTCAAACATCACAGGGGTTTCGCTGTAGACCATTCCTGAAAATATTAAACTGTCCCATTAGAAAAACCTATAAATACTTTACATATTGCATATGTAAAAAAGCTTAAAGGTCACATGCAACCAAAAAATCAAACATAATTAAAACACAATTATCACTTATCCTGACATATAATATACATTGCTGGTTATGAAAAAAACATATAAACAAAATTATAAGCGTACAATCGCAAATCAAAAGTGCAATATTGTGTACTTGGGTTTACTTCCCAAGAAACAAAGCAGCCGGGATACCGAACTCAGTCAGAGCGGGTGGGTGTGCACTCAAGTGTACCGGCTGGTTCATTTGCAGATGCCCCTACGGCTCATTGTGTGTGTGTATATAGAGATGTTGGGTTTTGTAAATACATGCTCATTTTTTGTGTATAACATTTTACAATCAACAGACATCATAACATGTCATGTGTTCAAGTGTCATACCTGCCTGTCTGTGTAATTACATAATGTGACAGAGACCGAACTCGGGCCATTAATAAATGCATTTTGTTTATGGTGTATAGCCTGATTGGTGTTAAGTTCAAATTGCATGTGGTCCGTGATAGCAGCTGTGTATTGAATATTGTCATTAGCAGACAGGCAGGCAGACACACAGGTGTCAATAAAACAAGACATTGAGTTTTGTCTGTGACAACGACATATCTATATCACAGTTAGAAATTCTGTCAACGCTAAATAATGACATTGCTTTCAAGTATCGAACTGAGAAAGTGACTCGGTAAGAAGAACGTGTGGTGAAATAGACAAATGAAATTATATAAACAGTTAATTTACTGTCATTACATATAAAAAGCTCGCGCCTGTGAGATATCAACAAAAGATTAGAAAAATAGCTCACACCAAAGCCTTCACCGAGTATTCACCGGACAACCCACTTCCAAGCTGCGCGAACCTATTTCACTGCGCACGTGCTATGAGCGCAGCCCAGCTGTTGAAACCAAGTTTCCCCCGAAAAGTCGGGGGAAAATTAGTGAAACGTTTGAACTCCGATTTCGCGCGGGTTTTTTCATCGCGTTATTTTTCAACTTTGCATTTTTGACGATTTGTTTCGGTAAGTCCATACCGAAAGGTATCAGAATCTGCAAAGTTGTGTTTTACGTTACATGTGACCTATAAAGTATGTATGGTTTTCCGCAGACAGTAAACTAATAGTGGCAAAAGGATTTCTGTAATAACCGAAAGGTTCTAAAAGCACATTCCATTGTAGTAATTAGAATACATCTTGAGGATATTATTCTGAACCCCAATCACATAGTTGTGGTTGTTGTTGTTCCTCTTGTTTACCGCCGAGCTAAGCAACATTCCAGCTTATTGAAGATGGTCTACAGTCGAGTCTGAGCAATACAATCCCTGGCCTGAATTTCCAAATAAGAAAACTTTTTTGAAAGTTTATATTAGCCTTGAATGTTGCATCCCTAATCAAATACCTGCCCCTGTTGGTTGCCTCTTACGAGAAGGATGGTCAATTGTTCAGCTGTCAGACAGCGAATTTCCAAATAACAAACCTTTTTCGAAAACATGCTTTAGCCTTGAATGTTGCATCCCTAACATTGGAGTATGAGTTTTATAACGAATATTGAAATCTTCATAGATTGTAGCACACACGTTGCAAAATATTGACATCTTATTTTAAAGGCACTATATCACACCACACTTCTTTAAAAATAAATAAAGCAATTCTCTCAATAATACTAACTATCAGCTCTCAGGGAAACTACCATATAATTTATTCCAAAGAAACATGACGTATTCGGATTACAATATTAAATCAAAAAGTTCCAATGAATTGATGGAAGGTTGCATTAAATCGACTCTCGCGCCCTCTGCCGACCGAACATTATTTCAAGCGAAACCCCATTTGTGACCAACTCGTGTTATTCTGGGACAAGCCGAATACCGACTCGTGCACATATTGGGGCATGAACATCAGAACTACTTTAATCAAGAACGATAACTGTATTCCTGTTGGATTTCAATGTTACTTAACATCACCGAAGCACTCGTACATTGTATTGCTGTTTTTCTTTATACTTGTATATTTTTAAGACTTAAGCCTACAACTAAAAGAAGGATAAAAACATATTTGTTAAAACATATTCTAAAGTAATTATTACCAGCTGTTCACCTTATATTTCCAATTATGGTAATTTTCTAAATAAGGTTTAATAATTACAAAAAAGGAAATTGTTTTATTGCATATGCAAATAAAAGTTTAAAAATTTCGGCTACATTAAATCCCAAAGCAGATACTCAAGAATGACTTTATAATATTCCTCAAACTGAACATTCGTATAATCTTGTCATACCCCTGGTGGAATTGTAAATGATTTCGCTGAAAGAGATATGAATGACCAAAGAAATAGTCAGACTAAAATATCCACAGAGATGTGAATTATAAGCCCAGTGTTAAAGATTAAAGTTGATTAGTTACATACAAATATAATATTATTCTTTGAAACTCGTAACGATTTATGATTACATTTTCCTAAAATTGTTGGAAGCGCACGTACAATCTCCATAACATGCCCTGCAAGATTGTCAGAAATACCATCAGTTGGACCCATGAGAGCCGTTATGTCAACAAACGCACGTGCGTGTATTTGAATATCTCACCGTCAGTCGTATGATTCTTATTAGAAACTTCATAACAGACAGCAAAATCCTGTTAGCTACGTTCTTTGTACTTTCAATATAACGATATATATTTCTCATAATTTTTTAAACAATGATATGATGCCATAAACGATTTAAGTACTCGGGATTATTTTTATCAAAGCACCGGAGTCATTTATGCGCGTTCTGATTGGTTTGTCGTATTTTTGCACATAACAAGCATCGATAAGGGAACGAGTCTTCTTGGAGGTTACGGAAAGGGGCGAGTGGTGACGAATGGTGAAACCCCATAGAGTTATGTCCCTTGGAGCACGTTTTACGAATATCCTACGCACATTGTGATAGGCAAACACCAACGACACCGCGTGCGACAGTTTTCGATGTACGGAGCAATTGTTTACATTCCGTATATTGCAAGTGTTCTCTGCTTTGGAAGATGTTCGTTTCGAAGTTTCAGTAATCGATTTCAGCAAGCCGTAAAGGATAATAAGTCTATTATTGCATTAACAGGAAGCTAAAGTGAGTGCATATGTCCCAATACATGTTATATAGGCCAAAATATTGTCGAAAATGTGTGACACTGTGCCTTTTAAGGCTGGAGCTGCTGAAATTTGCTCGTCATAAAGTCGGTCTGCAGAACATATGGATGATCTACCAAAAACGATAAAAATTGGGAGTAACAGGGAAAAAACATGAAATTTTGTAATTGGGCCGGACCCATACAAATGTTAAAATCTTGTCATTTGTCACCCGTGTTGTGAATGTTACATATTTGTGTTTTCTGTCACTCTGAATCTTTATCTCTATACTGGACCAAAACATCTAACAGATTATAATTAAATGGAATTTTGAAAGCATTAATTTAACAGAGATGATTAAGAAAATTTAGACACAACGTTAATGAGTGAAACTCGGTCATTGGTGCCTTATGAAGGACATAAAAGGACAGTTTTGTCATATTGTTCATTATGAGAAAATTGAAGTTCGGTAACAATAGTTACAATTATTTCCTGAACTTGAATAATAATTATGATAAGCGTCATATCGGATTAGTCACAGGAAGAACTTATGATGCTTTTTTCCACATATATCCGTCGAATGGCACCTAACTTCGTTTCATTCTCCATGTTCAGTCTTAAGTGGCTTACTACTCATGTCTGGAAATGGAAACGCACATAATGTTATACGGGTAATATACGTGAAATTATTTTCGTATGTGCATATGCCATGACCTTACCGCCAGGGTTCCGTTGTTGAGCACAATCCTTGACATTATTATATCTTATACCCAACTGTGGCATAAGTCTGGAAAAGACCGATACTGCCACTAATGCTTGTTTGTGATCCTGAGGAACATGGAACTTTGTGGACATGTCGTCCACGCTGATGACTTCCCCGACAGACAGGGAACCCAGGATCTCACGGACATACCTTTGAATAAACAAACAATGCATGTCATTAGAACATGTATTTAGTGCAGTGGTGCTAAATGCTCATGATATATAGTCCTGTAATAGTATAAAGTCGATATTAGGAACAATATCCTTCCCATTGTCTACATGAACGCGTTCTGGTAGTCAGTGGTTTTCATGGTATTGGTCACCTGGAGGCCGTGAGTAAAACTATAATAGGGGCAGAAAAGAAACTGTTTGAAACGGGTCCAATCTGTCATTGTGTGCATATGTGTTGATTATGACCGCTTCTGCAATACAGTTGAAGAAAAATTATGTTTAAAGATGGGCCCGATCTATCAATGTGTCTATAATTGTTTTTCACTGCATCTACAATACATGTACAGAACAAAATCTACTTTTGATGGGTCCAATCTACCAATGTGTCTATCAATGTTGTTTGTCACCCTTTCTTCAGTACATGTGCACAACACAAAATGATTGAGATGGTTCCAATCTATCAACATACTTATCAATGTTGTTGCTGCTCAAGGCACGTGGCAGTGTTATTCAGTGTGAGACAGTGTTGTAACTGCAGTGAGTTTTTGCTTGTTATATACAAAGAGTGGTGTGCTTGACTTTTTGAACAGAATATTGCCTTTGTATTTGTACCGACGCTCTGTTTTTCTACCATTGCAAATATTCCTTTGTATGAATTTGTATTGATTTGTATTCTTACCTATATCTTAGTTATTTCCTTTAACTTGTGTCGTTTCACAACGATGTATTTTATTGACAGATTGCTGGTTAACTCATCGTTTCCACTTTGAAATTTCCACAATACCTTTCTCTAAGGTTTAGCTTGTCAGCCACTTGCTGTGATGTAAGAGGCTGTTTGGCTTCCATCAGCACGTCTACTACTCCCAGTTCCCGCGCCAGAGACAAGCAGATCATGACACCACTGGCGCCGATATGGTTCATCATCTTCTTTGAGTAGTCCGACATCGTCTCGCATAGAGGGATGGTTGTGTTGGTTGTGTTGAATCTGACTGACAGATGATATTGTCAAATAAATCTCATGAGAAATCTTCCCATAAAATAGGCCAATGTGAAAGCGGGCAACTTGATATTATTGATCACAAGTTGTAGCTTCATATGTAAAAAATCAATGTAGCTGTTTCTCTGAAACCACGTTTATCGTCGAGATAAAGCTTGTTAACCTTACATTATGACGTTCACTATGTGACTCCACACTAAAGCGTGAATTTGGGGTGAGTATATCAAGTTATCAAGACTCTAAAAATACATACAACCACACGGTTTAAAAATGTCATGGTCATGATTGGAGGATATGTGGTTATTGTAAACTTGGAGACAACCTTGTTTTGTGCAGGTGAATGTAATGGCACACCGTCCCAGCTGAACTTTGTCAAGCTCAGCTAGAGCAGTTAGGACGCACAGAGTAGTAAGGAAGGAGACACTCAAGTTTGTCCAGGTGTATTCAGAGGCTTCGGCGTCGTTTCACCCTAAGTAGTTTGACGGGGTCGTTTCAACCCGGGGTTATTTCACCCCTAATCAAGAATTGTTTCACCCAACTAATGTATACTCCAGACTAATATTTGGGTTTAACAGGAAAAAAGTAAATCTGCTGTATGTATGAGGAAATGTTAATGTTATGTTTTTGAAACTAACGTCATAACACTAGGTCATTCTCGTCTAATGTAGCAACTAAATTAACAATGTCGGTATGATATGTGACCATCATATGCGTTGATACAAATAAGACAGCTGCAGCCTAGTTCAAAGACCACATGAATGAAACCTGCCTGGGTGATGTTGTTCCATATGCCAACGAAAGATCTTCCCAGTTACTTACATTGAATGCGTACGCATGTGAGTATCATGTTCATCAACACACAGACGTTCAAATTGAATGCGCTGTGCATTCACATGAAAATTATGATTCACAATTTCAAAGTCGAGGAGATATAGTCGTGAATAAGCATTATGCATAGTATGACCAGAAATTATTGAGAATTTTAGGAATATGTTTAATTGGATTTCTAGTATAAACAACCTTGACCAGTAATCAAGTGCTTGGTTTCATTCAAGAGAGACAACTCCGTTAATCCTTTTTCATTAGTTTGTGAAGAGTTTCCCCCCTTTGTTAACTTGCTAACAGGCGACATTTTCAGTGATCCTCAGTATGGGTGATTTAGAGAAGAGGAAGTTGATTTTAGAGTATTATAACAAGGACATCAGATCAGCTAAAGTGATTTCAAATAGAACAGGCATCCCTTTGTCCACTGTTTATCGTGTTTTGAAAATGGATATGGCATTGAGCACCAGGTAGGCGCAGGTAGGCCCACAAAATTCACTGTCGGTGACAGGAGGCGGCTTGGTATTCTTGTTTCTAAAAACAAACGAAGCAGTTTAGAAAACTTAAGGCTGGATATGATTGATAGAGGAACTGTGGCTGTCTGTAAGGAGACAATTAAAACTGAGCTGAATGCAATGGGTTGGCAGAAAAGTCGAGGAATTCCATCACCGATCATGAAACCTGAACAAGTGAGTGAGTGAGTTAATATTTAACGTCACATCGGCAATACCTCAGCCATATTGTGACGAAAACAATTTATAAAATAAAAAGTGAAAACATTTTGAAGATTAAAACCTGTTGACGATGGACAGTAAAAATACTAGAAAATCCCAGATATGAATATAAAACTAGCGAGCAAAGCTAAAACATTCCAATTAAAGAAGACAACACAATATAAAACACGGCTGTAGCTCGCCAACAACTGAAGGCAGATCACCATACTAGGAACCATGGGGACTTACATTACTTTTGCTACCTGCATGGAGCCTAGCTGGATTTACACCATCCCTTCAGCCGCTGGAGATTGTAGGATAAGTTAGCCGGAATTTAAAAGAACAAATATACTACGTTTAAAAACTTGGTACGAGAAAATTTCACTTTGAAAGTTTTTGGGACTTACGTACCCTCTCAGGAGGACAAAATTTGATACAGCCACTAACAATCTAAGTTGATAATCTGAACTAACAATTATATAACTTTATCTTTATACAAAACACATATCAAAATTTCTTTTAACAAATCTATCTCTTTTAAAAAATCAGTGATTAAACGATAATTAACTTTATTAAAAAAATCCTTTACTGTTTTGATATTGAAATATTTATCCCTTATGATGGAGAATTCAACACAGTCAAGCAGAACATGCTTGACCGTGGTGATACCTGAACAAAAGGAGCGAAGGTTGAACTGGTGCTTACACCATAGAAATTGTAACTGGGACAATGTGATTTTCTCAGATGAAAGTTCTGTGTGGCTGTTTCCTACTACACTGAAATTTTGGACCAAACAAACTGAAAATCCTTTGTATCAGCGCCCAAGATACAGTCCGAAATTTAACGTATGGGGTGGCATATCTGTGTTAGGGGCAACGCCCCTCTGTGTATTTGAAGGGAATATGAACAGTGAACGGTACACAGATATTCTCGAGGGACATTTACTTCCATCTGCTCACGTGTTCTATGGAAATGTTTGGATTTTCCAGCAGGACAACGACCCAAAACATCGTTCAAAGCATTCACAGGCGTGGTTTCGGACCCAAAATATGACATTATTAGATTGGCCAAGCTACAGCCCTGACCTAAATCCAATAGAAAATGTTTGGGAACTTGTGCTCATTCGGGCCATCGCTTTATCGCCCTGAAAAATCTAGGCGATATTGCGACAAAGCGATAGCACGACACGATATTGCGATATGGCGACACGATATAGCGATATTGCGATACAGCCCAAAACGAAATAGCGATAACACGACACGATATGGCGATAGCAAGACACGATATAGCGATAGCAAGACACGACATTGCGATAACACGACACGAAATGGCGATAACACGACACGAAATGGCGATAACACGACACGAAATGGCGAAACAGCGATATTGCGATATAGCGATACGGCGATAATGCGATATAAACAGGCGACACGGCGATAGTGCGACATAACGATATGACGATATAGCGATACTGCGATAAAGCGAAATTGCGATAATGCGAAAAAGCAAAAACTTTCTAGGGATTTCACGTAATGATAATATTCGGTGTATGCAAATGGATTTTATGCAATAGTAATCTTCTATGCATGCCCATCATAAATATGGTGCTATTGTGTAACTCATCGTCTGAATCATCAAAATGCAGCAACAGCCGAATAATACAAACAGAAAGAAACACACATGATCGACGAAGCACTAAAAGGTGGAGTGGTTATTATTATTTAAGACTAGATCTCTTATAGCAACTTCGGCGTCATATCACCACTAAATAAAGCACAATGGAACAACGTCGGCGAATGGAATCACTGTTCCATCCAAAAGTGTTGAAAATTACACTAAATGTAAAAATGTTTGACTTATTTACCGGTTTTCTTTAAATTGTCATTACTAGCATGTCATTTGGCTGATTATATTCAATCTTAATACATACAACACGAAGTAAAAGTTCGTTATTGTACAAATTTATCATTGTCTTATCTTTAAAACCATCGTATGATCTACAGCCAAATCGAGAAAGTGTTACTCTTACTTTGTGAAAGATAAGGTTCTGCTTTTTTAAAATAAAGTGTACTATTCAGCTTTTTCTAGAATTGGGTAAACTGCCATGCCGTTTTGAGATGTACATGTCTTTTAAGGCCCATGTTAAACGCCTTATCAACATCTGTAGCTAGTATACGTGTTGTAACTAAATATACACATGACCGTTAATTAAGCACAACCTGAAACTAAGGGCAATTTTAAAACTTTTAGCTCAAACAGTCGATCATACTAGAATGCACATGTAAAGCACGTGCTTCACCCAATCTATAAAATGCAGTGGGTCGCAGGTTCATGTGCTGCGAACGCGCCTAATACATTGGGGTATATATTTCAAAATTGCAGTATGTGCAGCCTGAACTGATATAAAAGATGACAGTACATGTATCTTTCCAGTAAAATCCTAATGCTCTTGCCTCAACAAATCTGATAAAAATATATGAATTGGACCTACTTTTGAAATCAAATACTTTAATCCAATCATGTGTAACATTGTATCCCGGGCTGTTTAGTTGGGCTATCTGTCTCCTTAAACACAGAAGTTCCTAAGCGGGTCCACAACACTTTATTCGGCGTCAAATATGCAATTACATGATAGTACAGTAATTGTATCGTATGTACAGTACATGTATGGTCACTCATCCACAATATATAGCTTCCGTGACCAACCAGCCATTTGCTGCTGGCCTACACATGGCTTTGCTTTTAACTGCACTGTAAAGATTTAGATATACTACTTTTACTTAACTTAGTGATTTTTGTTTTACGCCGCACTCAGCACTATTCTAGCTATATGGTGGCGGTCTGTAAATAATCGAGTCTGGACTAGACAATCCAGTGATCAACAGCATGAGCATCGATCTGCGCAATTGGGAACCGATGACATGTGTCACCCAAGCCATCGAGCCTGACCACCCGATCCCGTTAGTCGCCTCTTAAAGACAAGATTGGGTTACTGAAGATCAACTCTATCCCGGACCTTCACGGGTGACTTAACTCAGGAATACACGAACATATCTATATCCCCTTTAAAACCTACATCCCGCCAAATTGCCAACAATAATAGTCAAAAACTCTGAGATTGATTTACTATACAGTGGACTCTGAATTATCCGACAATCTGTTTATTCCGACATATATTTTTGGGCCCCGACAGCGTTCTGCTATATTATCATCATATTAATATTGAATTATCTGACATCTGTATTCCGACATTCAGAATTCACGACACCATTTTTCTGGTAACTAGCCAATCAACCTGTCAATGGATACAATGGAGGACTTTTTCATGAAAGTGTGAATGTGATTGTGATTGGGTAGTCCGCATGGTATGTACATTGTACTGAAGAGAATAAATACCAATGATACATGTGTATGTAAATACTGATTTTGTTTTTTCCTTTATTCACCAAGTAAATAGCTATCAAACATTAATTTCATGAAGCCAGTTACAATGTATGGTACTGTTTGAAAAGTATTCAAGCAACGAGACAGTGAATTATCCGATACGCTGTATAATTCGACATGTTCCCCCGGTCCCAGTGAGTGTCGGATTATACAGCTTCCACTGTACCTACTGAAATTATTTTGGTGTGCAATGTATTGTTTACTTATTTATAGATAGAAGAAGAAAAGTATTCTAGAACTTTTCGTTTATAATGATAGTTTCCTTTCTTGATAAGCAACCACCATTCTTAAAAGTAGACACTTCAGAGATCGATTTCCATAAGATTAGGCAGATGGATCAGGCACCGTAAGAGCCCAAATCTATTCTGATGAACTCTTATAGCCTACAGAATTCTCGGGATCTTGACATGGACAAGTATCACAGTTTGGAATATGTCATCTCTCATTGTGCTTTTGGATGAGCTATTTCAGTAGAATGGGCGGTTTTACGAATGTGTTTTTATCTCACATACTATTTTTTACATTTTATATTCACTTCACTTGGATACACTTTGTATGAAACAATCCGTGGACATAGTTTTGTAATGATATATTATGAGAAATGGCATGTCACTTTGTTTCAATTTCACTGGGAAAATAAATGTAAAACTGGAACAAACGCAGATACACTTGAGTAGAACTATTTCATTGTCATAATCACAGAACAGTATGGAGCCTAATCCATTTTCTCTCAAATAAATTCATATTGAAATTGTTTCTGGCAATATATTTCTCAATGTCATACACATCTTTTAATAACCCTTTATATGTGGTGAAACTTGGTTTCACACCCTTGATATTCCTGACAAAAATGTGGCGCTTGGCTAGTATGATCATGTGGTTGAGCAAGGGGTCGCTATTCGCACAAAATAGTATATCTTGAGCTGAGAGTACGAATGTTCTCTGCAGGACACAATTAACAAACCGGTGAATTCTTTCCAGAATAATCTAATGATGGGACTTTCAATATATATATGATAAATATTCTCACTTACGTCAGACGATATACATATGTCATTATCAACTAGTTTCATTTTAATGTATAAATAACTCTATTAATAAATTTGTATTGAAAATCCAAAAAGCTTTGGGTCTTTAATGGTTAGTCTATATTGCACAAATATGGTCTTCCAATCGATATGATCGTTTACTTCACTTTCCCATTTATCGCATACGTTAGAAAATTGATTTCGATATGAGACTCGTAAACCAATCTATATCCTTTAGTCGGTATAATAAGATCATTCCATGGGGAACTTATCGATACTTTTGTTATGTTTGGGTGTCCAGCAGTTTGAATGACTTCTTTCCATTTTGGGGAATACTGACGATGACACGATTTATGTCAAGTACTGTGCCCCTTAATATCAAATTTTGTTTTAAGTTCTGCAAATGAGAGTACCTCTTGGTCATTGAAAATGTCTTTAATATTAACAATTCCTTGTTTGAACCAGTTATTGATTATCATATATCAAATATGTGTTTAACGAAACTGGTGATTTTCAACCAGAGGGGCATTGCATCTTCCCATACTTCTATCTTATTATTGAATCCTGAGAATGAATCAACTTACCCGCTTTTCTACATATCGCAATATCGCTGTATCGCCATATCGCAATGTCGCTGTATCGCAATATCGCGTCGCCATATCGCAATATCGCCTTTTCGCGTTATCGCTATATCGCAATGTCGCCTCTTTTTATCGCCATTTCGTGTCTTTTTATCGCCATTTCGTGTCGTGTTATCGCCATTTCGTGTCGTGTTATCGCCATTTCGTGTCGTGTTATCGCAATGTCGTGTCGAGTTGTTGCCATTTCGTGTCTTGTTATCGCTATATCGTGTCCATAGTATCTGTATTGTCCCAGTAATAGCTGAATGGTTTGTCTGTGGAAATTGACCGACATACCACTTGCATTGATTTCTCTCAAACAGTAAATCTAATGTTTATTTGTTCACTTAAATTTATTTGAGAATTAACCATAAGATAGATAGGTTAGTTCGTTAAGCATTGCCAATAGTCAAGTTGACTTTAGAAATGCTAAATACAGACGATAACAAAGTTAACTGTTTGATCGGCATTCTAGAAGTTGGTGAGTCAAAAATGAAACATACAGCTTTATGGACGACAACTTCTTGTTTATTGCATTAAGCGACGTTTCGATGTAGACTCTCACACCGTTATCAAACTAAAAGTGATCTACTTCGAAACGTCGCTTAATGCAAAAACAAGAAGTTGTCATCCATAAAGTTGTATGTTTCATTCATAACAAAGTTGGCTTACGCTTAAAACATAGTAATTCTTAATTGCACACAGATGTGCAAGTTGTCTATACATAGAAAGACTTCACAGATAAATTACACGCACAGCATTTGAACTTCAAATGTTTCCAAACAATACAGATATAAGTAGAAAGAATTATGCTCAATACTTATTTTGAGCGAGTAATGGAAATTGTATTGCTATTTGATATTTAATCTGTATTTCGCAAAGGCTCATTAAAACTAGAATCCACAGACCTCTGTTCCAGTATTGGAATATAAGTCTCCTCAAATGTGTATAACCACAGCCTCAGGTAAGTGATCAGAAATGAGATGGTCCCCTCAATTACGGGTAATTTTCACAGGTAGTGTCCGTGCAGCCAGGCATAAGGGATTATCTCCGACGGTCGCGATGTACTGATACACTAAAATAGTCCGCTAATCTGAGCCCAGTATGCACCCTCTGCCCCTTACCAGACAGTTGACGCGATCCCCCGTCAGGATGGTCATTGTGGCCGTGTTTAGAGAAGAAATTAATATGGGCAGTGCGTGAAATTTATGCAAAATGGCACACAGGAGTGAATGTTTGGCTGTTAGCTTTTCATATACGAAACGTCCAAATATATTGAGGAATATCCAGTGACGCAGATTCTGAACTCTGATAAGATGTCATGTGTCTAGTGTTCAGGGCTTCTGTTGATCTGTGAATGAATAAGGAGCCTTTGTATCCCAAGGAGCGTCCTAAACATTAGTTTAAAGATATATAAAACGTGGGAAATTAATCAATATATTTTAAGGTACAAAATCTGAAACCAAACGACGAATTATATAATTAACCCAATCCAATTAAGAAAATACGCAGACACATTTTCACTTAAAGAATTCTTCATGATAAGTATTTTATAATGCGTTTAGGCAATACCATGTGAAACTGACAAATATTTATCGGTTTGTAAGATGTATATGCTTGGGAAACGTCACTGACGACGGAAATTGAAAACTTTGGACGTTTAATAGGTTATAAAACGTTTGGAAACTATTTGTTTTCCAAATATTTCCACAATTTGAAACCATTCTCCAGTTTTTGAATCCCGATTTTAATCAAGGTCAATGCATCTTAAAATACTGTCTGCAGTTTCATTCATCTTCATCCCAAATGAAAATTTGACATTGATATACTCATCCATCCATAGATCCCAGTCCTTCCATTTCTGAGGATTCCACTTCCACAAGAGGAGATTTCATGGCATGGCATCAGGTGATGATTTGTCTGACAGCGTGTCATCGTACACCAATTGCCGAGGAGCCTCATACCACACCAGCGTTGGCTCGTCACGCCGAAGGCCCGGGTTCGATTCCCCACATGGGCACAATGTGTTAAGCCCATTTCTGGTGTCCCCCGCCGTGATATTGCTGGAATATTGCTAAAAGCGGCGTAAAACTAAACTCAGTCAGTCAGTCATACCACACCTGCTTGTAATATTCGACGTGTATGTTGACAGTACAGTAGTGGTTAAAGCGTTCGCTCGTCACGCCGAAGAACCGGGTTCGATTCCCCACATGGGTAAAATATGTTAAACCCATTTCTGGTGGTCGACCGCCGTGCTATTGCTGGAAGATTGCTAAAAGCGGCGTACAACCATACGCATTCACTCACTCACTCATTACTGACAGCTGTTCTCAGCGCAAATTGTTTAACGACGGTGAGCCATGTTGCTATTGTTTTGTTTGTTGTTAAAAGTGTACCAGATTTGTGAGGAATCAAACCATGATGTAAGGCTTTACAAGTGAATTAGTAAGGTTTTACGCCGCTTTTAGCAATATTCCTGCAATAACGGCAAGGGACATCAGAAATGGGCTTCACACATTTTTCCTTTGTTGGGAATCGAACTCGGGTCTTCGGCGTGACGAGCGAACACTTTAACCACAAGGCTATCCCACTGCCCCCAAACCGAGCTTTTTAGGACCTAGGTTGCTTAAGACAGTACCGAAAACGATGTCTATCCAAATCACGTCCAATCTGAATGTCGGAAGCTTGTTTCTCAAACCAATGTATATACTTTCTATATTTTGCTATAGACCCCTGAAGATCCGGGTTAGAATTGGTCTTCAGCAGCCCACGCTTGTCGTAAAACGCGATTAACGGCATCGGGTGGTCAGGCTCGCCGACTTGGTTGACACATGTCATCATATACCAATTGCGAATGCTCATGCTGTTGATTACTGGATTGTCTGGTTCAGATTTGATTATTTACAGATCGCCACCATATTCCTGAAATATAGCTCAGTGCAGCGTTAAACACACACACGCACGCACGCAAACACAAGAAAACAAAAAAACAATGAAAACTTTTTGCATACGTATTTGTCCGTCGTCCGTCCTTCCAGCACTTCCAGACACAGACTGGTTTTAGCCCCTTCGTGCTACTGACGGAGACGGCCCAGAAAGTGCAGTGACACCAAGGGAATATACGGGAAACCGTCTGTACCAGACATGTCAGTATCGCATTGACATGGCATATTATACATACCACAAGCCACATAATAGAGGTTTGATACTGTTTATGACCATGGACGCCACAGTAGCATTAGAACAGCTGCATATCGGAATAGTTGTCACAATGTGGGAGAATCCAACTATATATATATATATACTATCAGAAAAACATAAGGGATATTTGATAAAACATTTTATGTACTTTAGGAGGTGATTAGTGTAACAGTTACATCTAACTGAGATTCGTCCTTGAATTTCAGATGATCACAGATTTGGTCAGATGATTGGCCAAAGTGTCCTACTGTCCATCACGTCATTTTGCATGAAAAGTCCAACTCATAATATCACCTCAATCCGCCACTACTCTCAAGATAATGTCTGTTCATTCCATCCCATTCCTTCTGCAGGGCAGTGCCAAGTTCTTTGAGAGTGGTTGTTGACCGTGACGTACGCGCCGCCCAAGGATATCTGAGATATGTTTGATGGGTGACAGGTCTGGACTGAGGCTATGTTCTCCTGTTGGAGGAAGTCTCTAAAATATACAAGCCCTGTGTGCCCTTGCTTTGTCACCCTGAAACACAACGACACCCTTGTCGGTGCACAAGTGACACCATGTGTGGCTCCAGGATGTTGTCTCGGTCGCACTGCCCAGTGATAGGTCTTTGAATAACCCGTTAAGGTGTTCTACCAGTCACAGTCACTTTAAACCATTATTGAGCCATTTTAAAACGATCGTTTTGTCCAACGTTTGCGGCATGAAAACGCTCATTTCGTCCACAAGACGTCAGGCATGCAGGTTCCATCTTGGTAGCCGATTACGAATCATCTGTCCACTCAATCTTACACCTGTAGCTTTGTGAAGCTAATCTCCATCTTGAGAGGCACTTTGATCAGGGTTTCCTAACACAGTTGTTTCGATGTCTTGTGCGTCAGCAGCCGCCCTAGGTCGACCAGATCGACGTCTCTCATCAACGTCATGTGTCAGTCGATATTGCGATTGTCATCTGCTAATTACTGGCTGTGAAATGTTAAGAGATTGCGTCACAATACCCTGCCTTTTAACAAATTCCAACACGTATATGCACGTAGTCGTTCCTGACGTGACAGACGCCGCATGTCAAAAACGTGTATTTGAGTTTTAAACATCACCAGAACAACTTTCAGCCTGCCTTTATCACCGAGAATATCTCACTGTAAATTTCGAAAGTTACCACGACCATTTTTACTGCACACCATGAAACATTCTTGCACGTACTTGGCGTGTTTGCCAAATTCACAACACTTTGTGAATAGAAAAATTATATTTTAAACCCATATGCAATCATACAACTTGGTTCCCCAATAATACCACCCAAAAAGAGAATGCCCCAACGTTTTTATAAGTATACTTTCTTGTCTGCCCGCTTGCTCGCTCGCCTGCTTGCACTCATACTTACTTATCAAGGTCAGAGCAGTTCACTGTATGTTACATTTAGTTCCTTGTAACTCAAGTATTAACCCGTGAAGATCCGGGTTAGAATTGGTCTTCCAACTTCCAACCTATGCCGCAAGAAGCGACTTACAGGATACGATGTTGGTCCCTGCCTGGCGCTCGGCATTAATGGACACAACAACGACTGGTCGGCTCGGAGTCAGTATAATGTGTCTGAGTGGGGTGTTCTTGCGGTATGGCATCTCAGTAAACGGGTACTACAAAACCAGCTTAAGTCTGGGCTAGTACAAGCAGCCATACATACACACGCATGCACGTCGTCATATGAGCGAAATATTCTCAAGTACAACTTTAAACCCCGTTTCACCTCACTTCACCTCACCTCAACTCACCTCACCTCACCTTAGAAGTCAGGGCCCACTTGCGCAAAGCGATGTTATGGTCGTAACTGCCCTACTGTAACATGTATGAGAGTTGTAGCGATATGATCGCTTTGTGCAAGTGGACCCTGACTTCTAAACGCAAAGATTATATTTCGCACATCTACATAGATCGTACATCGTACATATCTCTAGATCTGGTTTATTTGCGATTGTCTTGATTTAAAACGTAGTTCAGAGTTTAAACCGTTGCTTTCTTATTTTGCTTTTAAGGCAATTCAAAATATATCCCTATCAAGACGGGACAGCCAAAATTAAGGCGCTGAACTTATAATGCAACAGATCCTAAGATTCCGATTACAGGTAAAATTTTCAAAATCACCAATAAGTCCACCTCAGAACATTTATAGAAAGTGGCTGCATTCATATTCACATCCGCCCATGAAAGTTGCCGGGTTTATTAACAACATAAATGTAGACAGTTGAGTGTTCTGGTTTATTATGCTACAGTATCTTGTTGGCCAAGTGTATGTCTTTGTTTGTTCTGACGTTGGTGGCCAGGACCACCAAGACAAGTCAACGGCCAACTTGTCCCACAGAATACCGAGACCGGCTGCCGCAGTAAGTCGTGGGGTTCGTTTCGTATAAATTACACACAATCATCAAAGAATACAGGTTTTAGATCTACCCATCAACTAAAGTAAGCATTACAAATCTGCCCTAACTCAGATTCTCCAAACCGGAGTTAAATCCCTGGGATCATACCCTTATTATTAAAGGAGCCTTGTGGGATATCACGTGATTAGAACAATTCAATTGGAAGCCCTTGGGCCCCTGCTGGGCCTTATATAGTGTTGATACACTTCGCAGCATTGGGTCCGACAATCAACATGCTTATAAAGACGTGTAGCGTTCTCCGGTCTCGCTCCGCCATTTTGTGTTCTGTCTCAGCCGACGAGAGCTTTATATCAAATTGTTATTTTCCGCTCGGCTGAACATCTTCTGTAAAGGCAGATTTTTGAATTTATGTATTCAACAGGTGGTAATTAAATTTGGAGGGTAAACCAGTGCGATTTTCAAACTTGAAAATTTACTTATGCTTAAAGGGTAAACGCGAAAGGGTATTTTTTCCATTTGGTAATTTGAACACGCTTTGGTGGTTTTGAAAAGGTTTAATTAGGAATATTTACCTACTGGTTGTGGTTTCGTGAGGAATATTAAATAACGCATTGGCGCATTGTGACCTTGCGGGGTGAGGTTATGTGAAACCACCACAGTAATTAATTGTGATACACAGATCTAACCAAACACGTGTGTAATTGGTTATTAATGAAGTGACTGGTTACCTGGTTTCAGACAAGCAATTTGAATAGTGAATACAAACCAACAGACGTCTGTACACATTCATTCAGGTATTTGCGAGGCATCGCAGCGTAGCAGCAGTGACTTGTATCTATGTGAAAACACAGGCCCTGTTGACGAGTCTGTGGAGCCCGATCCACAAAACGTTCGTAACACTATGCCATTCGTAAGCCTATGATAAAGTATAGAGTTACGATAGGTCGTAACGTTACGAACGCTTTGTAGATCGGGACTCAGGTTAGAAGAGATTGTGAAATTGTAAAAGTGCGGGGCCCTTAATTTCGAAACGTTCGTAGCCCTAAGAATTCTTAATCATAGTCAATCTGTTAAGAATGGGCTTAAGAAGTTCGTAGGGCTACGAACGTTTAGAAAATAAAGGCCCAGGGTCTACTAAGGTTAAGAAATGAACGACACATTTAACAAATGAACTTTATCAATTATTCATTTGAATATGAGATCAACTTCGTTCATTTCGAAAGATGCCTTTTTAACTTTGCCAGATGCTTTAAAGTCAAATCAGTAAAACAGTAGCTACTTATATGATTTTACAAATCAACCCTCAGTTTCCTCTCTTTAAATAACCACAAGAGATGGAGAAAGCTCAGTTTATTCTGTTTTCAAAAGCACAATATTTGCCAGCTTTTTGAACACGCGTGATCATTTTTAAACACCTTTTATCATGTTTTCCGTAACTGTAAACTTAACATGTATATACAACCGGCGAGGATTTAAGTACATGTAATTGTAAATGTCATAGTCCAGATGTTCGAGTTTGTCTAAATTCCTTTAATGTTTAGCCGCACAACGGCGACAGATCTTGCGTTCGTAAAGTGTTTTGACAGGCACGAATAGCTTAACTTTATCTTCTATATATTTATTGCTTATGCACTATAGTAAAGAAATATATCTTATTCGCACGATGGTGATAAAGAAGAGATCAAAATTATTTCAGTCTATTTCGGTCTGTTTTCATAACGGTAAAAATGAACGAGGTAGATGGTTATTGATCCGTGATGACGAATATGTCTTATCTTGGACTGATGAACAATTTCAATTTCCTTTCAATAGTTATATAGGTATATTGACTTATTGAGCACATTATCTCCTCTGACGATGCTGACGTAATACTCATCAAATAAAGTAACTATTAGACTTGTTTGTACATCCAGGTATTGAGTTATGGTTGATGTGAAAGGCACTCCTTGATGATTTTTGTATTTATTAAGCATATTGGCAATACATATTGTTTGCACTGCACATGGGTCTGAAGTAAACACATGTTCAACATAGACAGTAAACATATGTTCTGACTAATAATTACATACACAGTTATATATTTTATCTGAGGTGGAATTGCTGGTTAACTCTTTCAGAAGAAAATTCATATTAGGAAAATAGAAGCCAGAAACTGGACATATTATACGTTTTTATGGAGGTTTTGCTCTCAGAGTACGATATTCTCCAACATATTGACAAATTGAAATTAAGCAGAATGAAATCAATGTTTTAGGTTTTCCAACAATACTCTCATACGAGGACCAATAATGAGAAATAACTTGTGAACCTTGATCTTTGCATTGAATTACATACATATACAATTCATACATCTGAGTTTCCGAAAATCTGGTTTTATGTGAGAATCCCAGTTTGGGTCAACAAAACCTTTTCTCAGTTGCCTGACAGTACAAATACTTCCCTGGGATTATTTTACAACTGAATGACAGTTTTATTGTTTATTTCGTTTTCCTGTTCTAGTTGAAATACATTGATTTTCAGTGATGTCACAATAGTATATGTCTGCAGTTATATTTAGGTATGATGGAGTTATACAATGCTGTGTTCAGCAATCCTCTGGTCATTTATCTGTCACGATGACAGACAGGAATTGACAAGGATGTCTGAAGAGCGTGTATATAAAAATTCTTCTCCGTGATATTGATAAACTCCGCGCCAACATCAAATTTCCCCTTGACGTCAAACATAGGTCGAAGGTGGCATGTCATAGAGGAGTAGTAAAACCACTTAAAGAGCACTAATCGGCTCGTTCCAACCCAGACAAATAAACAGCAATTACCACGCGACATAATCAGACATTACACGCCGCCGTCAGACGAACAGCTTTTAGCATTACTATGCGGAACGGTTAACGCTCGGTTACTGAAGTGGCATATCGTCTACGATAGCATCACTGGTAGTTTATCGCAATGCTATGAAGTATCACTTACATATATTTGTGATCCATGCCTTGTCTATATCTGATACATAACACAGATATGGAACGAACAGAAGATTTATTGTTTTCGCTGCCAACGGACGTAGTTCGACCAAGCATTTTATACCAGGCGCACCTTCACCCGGAGACAAAATCTGTTTGGAATAATTTAAAAATAATCCTGTCACCTCCTCATGGGGATTTGAGTTTTACAGCTTTAAAAGGTTTACGTATGATAATTTAACTTTTATGAGAAAAATAATGTACCCCCAAAATATAGTACTCTATCGTACAATCTGGTTTGTTTACAGTCGTCTCTCGACGTATGTGTATGTATCCAGTCACGATCTAAAGCTGATGGTTTTATATGGCTCCAGTTGTGTATGTTGATTATGTGTATAAAGTTGTGTTGTCCTTACCATTTTTGATAAAATTATCATTTTTTTAATGAGGATCAAATGTCACACTTAACATAGTTAGACTCAGGTGGTGGCGAGCACTTAAATTGACCCATGTGGATAATAAAGTAAGTGTAAAACTTCAGTGCAAAAGAATACCAAGTTTTGACTATCCTGAGAAATAGATTCCAATTGGTGTAAAGGGTAAATAGCTGTGAAAATCACATGAATGAACCATAAAATCAGTGATGGCACCAGGTGTTGCCGAAAAGTATAAGCTCGAATTGCCCTGCTCTACCGGTAGCACCCGCCTTTAAGACAAGTTTAAGTATACCTGACACACAACGTACAAAATACATGTTTACAATCACTGGATTGTCTGGTTCAGACCGAATATTTACAGACTGCCGTCGTATAACTGAGTGTAATATTGCTGACTGATGCGTTGACAAACAAACAAACATTTGAAATTTTCTTTCTCAGTTTTCGTCAATTACAAAGTCAGCTTTGAGCCATAATTGATGCAGGGCGAGTGAACCCATTATTTTTACCCACATGGATATTACTCTTAACTGCTATGTTATTTTCAAGCAATATGTATTAACAAGTACTTGGACAAAACCTGTAGGATCTATGACAGCGGTCGAGTCTGGACCAGGCAATCCAGTGATGGACATAATGAGTATACGAGGATACGATGGCATGCATCAATCAAGACAGCGAAACCAACATCCCCATCGCCTGAGTCAAGGATGTGTAGTCAATTGCATTAAATGTTTCCATATAGTTCCTTGTTTTGTACAGACATATGGGGTGACTCAAAGTAAACGGCCGGGTAAAAGCATCAATAAACAATGGCACTGATCTATTGTTGGTTCCACGAGACACCTGGCCTTCAGACAACTTACATATGCCCTCTGCCAAGATTTGGGTATAAGAACCGCTCTATTTTCAAAATCCTGGATTTGCCTCTGTTAATCGCTGTGTTACGGGTAAGGCGTCCAGGAGAAACAAGTAAATAATGCATTAAAACACATGGTTCGGGTTGGATGTATTTTTATACTATTTGCTAGACTTGTGCCTATATCAGACACAAAATGGTCAAACCCTATATATTTCACATCTTACAGGGGTAGACATGAATTTTTAATTTAACTTATAAAACATATCAATCGCGTGCGCAAATTACAGTTTGGAACAGGTAAAAACGCTTGATGAAAGGAACATGGATAATGATTAGCACGTGTAAATTTCAAGAGTTCATATCCAGCAAAGGTTTTGTAGCTATGTCAGCACCGTACCATGGGTTTCACCAAACTTAACTCCTCTAAGACCTGCATCTCTTCGGGCTTTCCCTTCACATCAAACCCGTGAAGATCTGGGTAAGAATTGATCTTCAGTAGCCCATGCTTGTCGTAAAAGGCGACTAACGGGATCGGGTGGTCAGGCTCGCTGACTTGGTTGACACATACCATCGTATCCCAGTTGCGTAGATCGATGCTCATGCTGTTGATCACTGGATTGTCTGGTTCAGACTCGATTATTTACAGACCGCCGCCATATATACTGAAGATCAATTCTAATATGGATCTTCACGGGTTTCGTGAATAGGAACCCAAACTAATAAAACCATTGTGAGGCGTAAAGAAGCGCTTAATTACAAAACAAGCTGACGAAACACTCCCCACACAATCCTCAGGCTGCACCACGTGTGGCCAACACATTGCACGTAATCTGGTGTTTAAAGTGTTCAGACATAATGTTCTGTACTGCGAAACTTGAAGCTGGTTTTATCTTATCGGAATGTATTGAAGGATACACAACGATTTCTTAGATACAATTTTATCTGTTTACACGCCGTAATTACCTGTATATGAATCGTAAAACAACAGGGAACACTGGAATTTCCACTTTCGACATTAAACTAAAATCGTAGGCTTTGAATCCATGATAGCGTTTTACTACTCTTTACCTCTTTAAAGTCACTCATTTAGAAAAGAGCCTTTGATATGTATACGTGGTGAGCTCCGATGTGATGGATGTTGCTGTATAAAAACGAAAAACATCAAATACATAAGCTATGATAATATTTAATGTTGTTTAGACTTAAGTTTCAGACAGGTAGCGTATCGGCGAGTGGTTTTGTTTTAAGGCGCTTTTAGCAATATTCCAGTAATATCACGGCGGGGGACACCAGAAATGGGTTTCACACATTGTACCCATGAGGGGAATCGAACCCGGGTCTTCTGCGTGACGAGCGAACGCTTTAACCACTAGATATATATAGGCTTCCCACCGCCCGTGTGAAACGTGAAGGTGACAAACATATTAGATATTACGACTTTATGCCAGAAAATATCATATTTACTAAAAACAGATTTCGTTAAGTATACAGTACTAAAATATCAACTTACAAACAATGTTAAATCTAATTGTTTTATGTAATGTAAAGGCTTACAAGATCACATCACATTATACTGTATATGCACCCGCAGAAACACAATATGAAACTCTACTAATAATTTTTTTAAAGCTGACTAAGCATCACCAAGTGACACATTCGGTCTCCAAGGAATCTCCCGGTACGTTACCTTCTAAATCAGTTATCCAGAGCCAATTTTTTAAGTTTCACGGAAAATCAAGGTGTAAAAATGTGTTCCAGCACGCCTCGTCTATCCTTTACCACGAGGAACCATGAGTGTTCTTTAAACACGATGGGATACTGAAATAGAACCGAGCCTTCAGGGTTTAATATGGAACGCATTGTTTTACGGGGACGAAATTAGCCATATCGTTCTTTTCTGCCCAACAAATGTTTCCGGAAAATTACACACATTTTGTAAGTACCATGGTTTTGGCAGAATGTAGAATCCTTGTTAGTAGCCGTCATTCTCTGCCAAATCCGCCCCATGGCAGTCAAAACAAAAACATGATCACCTATGCAGACAGACGCTCCCTAAATCCCCATGTTCATTGCGTACCGTATTTAGATCCCCAAACCAAGAACAGAGAAATGGATGCTCCTCGGAGGAATGCAACAATGTGACGATGGGTGGTGAGTGTTGTACTGTGCAAGTGTGGAATATATGGGAGCCATTTCAGAGGATATAGTCATTTAACCTTCTTACCTCAATAGAATTGGGAATAGTCATTTTTTGCATTTTCGTGATGTGGAATACATACTATCAAGTTTCATATAGAACTCTGCAAACCGACCATGGTTCTTGATGCAGTTATAAATGGTGCCGACAGAGAAGTGAGTGAGTGAGTGTAGTATTACGCCGCCTTTACAATATTCCAGCAATATCACGACGGGGGACACCAGAAATGGGCTTCACACATTGTACCAATGTGGGGAATCGAACCCGGGTCTTCGGCGTGACGAGCGAACGCTGTAACCACTAGGCTACCCACCGCCCACCGACAGATGAGGGTAGTTCTCACTATTCACATTCAACTCTACACTAAATGTATGTGATAAAGTGTATTATATCCCTATTAACTAGTTATTTTGTCAATATAAGCACTGATTTCTGAGAAGTATTGCGTATCCGTTTATTGTTCCAGGCATGTATGTATTCATTTCTCGTACTAATAGATCCTTTGATCATATTTTCGAAAGAGACGATGAAAACGATTATCGGGTAGTCAGTCACGGTTATCATTTTGGCGTTGGGTGTGCGTCTTGCTATAAATCAATAGTTTAGATCCGACTTGTTTCAGGATGCCATGATGAGGTTGGGATAGTGTCGAAACAGGGTATATGCCGGATACAAACATACACAAGAATGAAGACAGGCCCAATATATGCTCCAGGAGACAACGAAACGAATTAATGTAATACGCTGTTCAAGCAGTTCTGCTCTCAGTATCTTACTTCTATATAGTCATAAATCAATAAACTCATTGCACGAACGTCCAGTCACATGGCCATGAAACCGACGTTTCAGACGTTCTGACGTGTTTTCCACTTAAAGGTCAAGTTGAAACCCGACGTTCATACAGTATGACTCTTACTTCAGTAAGATTTGTACTCAATGCTTAAATCTAAAGGCATAATTCTCCGATTTTTTATTTGAACATACAATAATCTTCAGTTAAAATAATAAAGGAAAAATGAGACATGACCGTTAGGAAAATGAGTGGTTTGAACGTTGGGATGGATCACCGCTCTTGCAAAAGAGCAATTATACTCACGACAGAAAATGTCTAGAATAACTAGCGTAGCCGATTCCATAGGATATAAAAGGCAAACTAAAGAAGCAAGCAGCAAAGACTTTGTAGATTTTGTAATAGTCATAATATGGAAGATTAATTTCACTTTATGTTTGAGTGCCCAATATATCATGATCATCGTCAAATATATTTTAAAGGTATGCCAGTGTACATCAATAGCCATTACTTCATTAATAAACTTCGTTGTAATGTTTTTTTGCTTGCTACCAATTGTGCAATTATGTAAAAGATGCGCTTGTATTAAGTTCATATGTAGTACAAACTTAATATTTAAATATTATTATTATGTTTTTGTGCATGGGCCTAAGGCCTTTTCACGAAATAAACTGATTGATTGAAAGGCAAACTAATGATGATCAATGGATACAAGTTAAGATATTTTCACGAAATAGGTAAACATGCCTTGAACTACCGGGACCACAATTGCTGAAGTAAAATTAATAAATAAAGTATGGCGCCGCTATTTGAATTATGTTAACACACGCTGACCAATATTTCAGGGTTAAATACGGTAGTTTTTACCTTGTTCTCAAGTCTGCTAACCGCATTTGCTAATTACGTAACTTCACCCCCACCTGACGCCAGATGCACACGGGACTTTAAAGAGCGGCTTCGACAGTTGTTTGTTGACTTTGTTTATTTCGGGGATTATTTACAACTCCTTGACTACAGGTTACGACTGCGACGACAAGTGTATCCAACTTCGTCTACAGCAGCGGATCATGCCGGATCCCAGAGGGCGAGCTGGAGTCAGTAAGCGGCTCCGTAGAGGCAGTGCATCTGTTTAACAATTATTATGTGTGTTTGGATGAGGATGACATTAACTTAAAATAACATTTGGTTGGAAACTTTTTTTACTTGAGCACTTGTTGATGAACGTGAGTTGAATACTGCTTGGGGGTACAGTATTGTATCGTATAAAATCACCTCAGACTTTTATATTAACGTGTGCGTAAATGTTTAACTATTGTAGATAGATGATGGATACCCTGAGTCGGTGATCGGAACGGGTTTTGCTTATATTAGTAAAAATAATTATTATATGAATTATATATTCAATATAATGGAACTATCACGTGTTTGGTGGTTTAATGGTTTGATCAGCATGATAGTAGTAAGTTGTTTAATGTTGATTTGAACTGTATTTCGGTTATGTCCCGCGTGTATACTTGCTGATAGAGGAAAACTGGAAGCGGTGACGTTCGAAGACTTTTATCAGTTTGGTGCTGACAAATTAAGACAAATAATCATTGATAACCAAGGATTCGAACCCATAACCACAAGATCCTACCGCAGAAAAGGGACGCAACTTTGCACTATAAATTACGTCACATTAGACCATCTGGTCTTCCATGACCCAAATTCAGTAGATCAAATCTTAGAATACAATTAATGAGTTGTTCACCATACAATGTGTTTATAACGAGATTGGATCGAGACATCCGTTGTTTTATTCCTTTAATATAGCAAGAATTAAAATCAAGTTCACCGTGAAGTTTTCAGGGGCAGTGTAAAATGGGAAATGATGTTCGGGTGGTTACAATGGATCATCGTATCCTGACATCATCCTACTATCGACCTCCAGTTCGGCTTCCCAGGCTGAATTACAAGAGGCATTAATATAACTATAAAATATGGCCATGCCTTAAAACGGCATTCTCATACTCTTAAGATATTGCAATGTGTGAAGACCATTTCTGGTGTCCCCCGTCGTGATATTGCTGGAATATTGCTAAAAGCGGGGTAAAACCCAACTCACTCACTCACTCATTCACTCTTAAGATATTGACGTTCGTCTAGCACGAACAGCAGTGAAGCTTTTTTGTGTATGTACGGCTCTGAATATGTTTCAGTGTTCAGGTAAACTGACGGAACAGTCCGTGAACGTGCTATAGAGGGTGCCATTTTCACTCTAAGGGATGGGCAAAAATTTCATTTGATATGCCTTCAATTTCTTCAACGTTTGACTAGCATGTGAGGAATTTGGCGCGTTTTTGTTATGTACGGCGTTAGACTGCAACACGAATACATCACCGTTCGTTTTCTTCACCGATTTCATGGTATGGTAAATACTTTATAAATCTCGGGTCTAAAACGCGCTCAACGTCAGCAACCAGAGGCATTACATTCATGGAATCTATTTATTCCTGTACATGTCCCTCCTATGATGTCTCATTTAAGCTAAACTGTTATTAATCATATAATCTGAATTGAACCCCCCAAATCCTTCTAAAACCGTTGGAGAATAGCATTTCAAAAAGAGAAATCACATTTGATCGATATGGTATGCAAAAGCGGCTCTGATTTGAAATAAATGCCAAGTAAAATGGGGCTTAAAGGCTTATATACATCATTCCCGTTATCGCTTTAAGCAGTTTAACAATGCGGTCCCTCGTGTTTGATAATCCCCTGCAGCGTCGAATCTGCGCATGGGCAGTTAAGGTCCGTTCATACAAAATGACGTCTCGACGGACTACAATGCCTGTCTGACAATACAGTCTGGTAAAAGCGCCACCAAGGCTACTTGCAGCGTCCGACTTGAGTTATTAAAGTCAACTTATTCATGATAGATCTATGGACAGAAGTAACACGTGTCTGTTTCACTCTGTGTAGTACCCATAGCGATGAGAGCCTGTCTCTAAGTTGACAGTTGAACTTTAAGTCTCCTTGTTCTTTAAAAACAATTTCTCATAAGTGTCTGAAGGCTTCAGATTTGAAAGCTATCACTCCGTCTGTTTGCATTAATGATCATCAGGCTTGTTAAAACAGAAATTACTTCTGTCGTTTCATTTCTGACAATCGTGTTTAGGAGCTTAGTTCAAATGGTTTCTTGCATATTAATGCATTTTAATTCGAATTTATATATACAATAAAACTATTCTATGAAACATAATTTATAATTCTATTCATGGTTATTTTTAAATATCTTGTAAAACACAAAAGGGTTTAACAGACGTAAAGTAATAATGTTTTCATTGAAATAGGTGCACGCTGATGTATTTGCTAGATGACCATTTATGGAAATTCACCTACATTTTACCCTCGGTTCATGTGAATTATCTGTAACTGAGTTGTATACTCATTGCGTAATTTGTTTTAGTGCGTCTTTAAGATGAATCATAAAATATTAATATAACCCATAACAATCGTCTTCAAAGAGATGTATTTGAATCGTGAGACTTAAGAGCCAAAGATTTTTCACATGCTATATATTCATGGGATACCTTACATTTCCTCTGATACTAAATATTACAGCATATATGTTTCATATTCCTAGACTAATTTGCATTTCACAGAATTTAATCAAAAGAATCAATATTCCTAACATGTTCTTCATAAATATTGTTATTTCAAATAATCAGTTCTTGTGGCAAAGACAAATATATTACTCAACACCATATTTATAAGAGACATCTAATGGTAGAACCTGTTCGTCGTACACAAATAAAGGCACAGTGTTGTAGACATGTCCACTGATCACAGATAGAGAGATAGATGTTTATCTCTCTATAGGGAGCCACCGGTCCATTATACAAGTACATAAATACTTATTATACTGACGTGGAGCGCCAAGGTTGTTACATGTTAAGTTTTAAAAATTCGAACACGCTTTTTCATACCAAGAAATACAAATCGTGCAAGACTGATAATAAGTGAATAAACTTATCAACTATGGATAGGTAGTGTAATATACTGGTAAAATGGAGTTTCTCAGAGTGTCATAAAATGGACAAACAATAACAAAAGTGGTATTCGGATTCTACATAAGGAATAATACATAATGGACGAAACGTTCGTGACGAGGGAAGTTAAACTTTCGTCCTTCTTCAAGTAGTAAACTGTGGTTAGAACAGCGAAATTTACATAGTGCTATACGATATCCGGACACGCTAACAACGGATAAGTATTCTTCAAATTTAAAACATAATTTGATGCTGGAATATAATTCAAGTTTAGGATAAAGTCCAACCTGTTTCATCCATGTTTTTCGATCAATAGCTATGCATCTTTCCTTTGAACAAAGATATAAATTCCTGGCTGCATGTAACATTCTGATTGATCCACACGTAACCAAAACCATAACTGAATAAAAGTCTCTTGACTTTGATGCCCAACAGTTACGTTACTGATCACAGATATATTCAGCGTTGGTCAAATGTCTGAGTGTTCAACTCATGACGTTAACCACAGTGGATAAAGCAGTGGTGATCGTGTTCTTACATTTGCATATTATAACATCAGAGAAGTAAAGCCTGTTAAGTCAAAAATACTCTCGTATTTTTCCTTAGAACACCTGGTGTCATCACCGAATTTCAGTGGTCCGATCAGATGATTATAGAGCTAATATACCTTTTACACCTAATGGACTCTATAATATTGAACAAACTTTATGCTTAACAACGGTACAAGCAACTGCATCGAAACGTCGCACCCTCGAAATAAAAGAAGTTGTTATCCATAAAGTTTGTTCAATATTGTACTTCTAAAATGCCACTCAAAGAAGTTAATGGACTTAATTTCTGCCGATATTCGTGGCGTGTTTTTTCTGGAGTTAATATCTTGAACTTGAAAGTATTGGATTGAGCATGGGTCCAAAACGTTTTCTAAAGTATAAAAGTACATTTTTCAATTCAGTATATATTGTGAATTGGATGTTTGTGTTGTCTTTTCAAAACTTATGAAGCCCCAAACGAGAAAATATGCATTCTATGCTACACATTAAAATTATAATTTCATCTGGATTGTAAATATACATCCTCATGTAACAATAAATTAGACGAATCGGATAATGGACGCCTTCCACTGAAATATTTCCTCCGTTATTTGAATACATCAGCAAACCGTTGATTGAACTATAAATCATGGCCACGAATCGATTAAATATATCAAACATAATTAATACCTAATTGCAATATGAAATATGGTCTAATATTCGATGAGACAAATATTTATTGTCAACATGGCGAAGACAGTATACATCAGGTTGAAGTGGCGGTATCTCCACACAGCGTAGGTCGGCGCCGGTAGTCCTGTGAGAAGCCCTCACTCGATTGTACATACACCTGTCTCAATAACAGAGCAAGCTAATATTCTAAAATGAGTTGTTTTGTTCTGTTGGGAATGGTTTAAAACTAGTAATTATTTTGAACATCTGGTAGTGTGTGAGGGAGAGAGATCGTGTGAGTGAGCGTATGTTGTGCGTGCGTGCGTGCGTGCGTGCGTGCGTGCCCTTGTCAAGGGAGGTAACTGTTGCGCAATGTGATACGGAGCTGGTCAGAAACATACCTCACATAGCATAGCTCACCATTCTTTTGTATATTTTTCTGATGAGGGTCAGTTATAACTCAAAATCATTTAACTATTTCAGGGCGATATGTTTTTGCATTACTTTTATTTAATTAACAAATTTATGTATAACATAATAATGCATAATATGATCCCTTAAATATATATGTCTCCACTCAGGGTAAATACATTCTTGCCATTCTGCGGATCGACACTGATTGACAGTTCAGTGACAGGGTTAGAGATTACCATACAATCCGGCATGACAGGGGCGAGGATTACCCCCACGGGTAAATACAATTATAGCCCTGAACGAAAATGTCCCGAATTAGTTTTAAAACATTTGAGTGATTAGTGCTGCAAAACATTTGCACAGTTTCTGGGAAAACATGATACCATTGCTGTATACTTTCTACGGTAATATGACAACGTTATTGCGTAGTTTCTGCAGTAACATGACAACGTTATTTCATAGTTTCTGTGGTAATATGTCAAAGATATTGCCTAGTTTCTGCCGTAATATGACAACGTTATTGCCTAGTTTCTGCGGTAATATGACAACGTTATTGCGTAGTTTTTGCGGTAATACAACAACATGTTTGCATCATTTCTGTGGTAATATAACAACGCTCTTGCCTAGTTTCTGCGGTAACATGACAACGTTATTTCATAGTTTCTGTGGTAATATGTCAAAGATATTGCCTAGTTTCTGTGGCAATATGACAACGTTATTGCATAGTTTCTGCGGTAATATAACAACGCTATTGTATAGTTTCTGCGGTAATATGACAACGTTATTACGTCATTTCTGAGGCAATACCATAACATTGTTCCATAGTTTCCGCGGTAAAATAACAACGTTATTTCATTACTTCTGGGGCAATGCGAAAACAACATTACTAGGTAATATGACAACGTTATTTGCACAGTTTCTGTGAAAACATGATAACATTGTTGTATAGTTTCTGCGGTAATATGACAACGCGTATTGTATAGTTTCTGCGGTAATATAACAACGCTATTGTATAGTTTCTGCGGTAATATGACAACGTTATTACGTAGTTTCTGCGGTAATATACCAATGTTATTGCCTAGATTCTGCGGTAATATGAGAACGTTATTTCATCACTTCTGGGGCAATACGAAAACAACATTACTAGTTTTGTGGCAGATCGGCAGTACTTCTGCTATGGATAAGTAGGAGAGCTAAGTACAGTTAAAGTGCACAACCTCATGAACGAATTGGTGAACGATGGGTGAGTGAGTAATAGATGGACAAATGGGTGAGTAAGCGAATTAGTCACGTGTCAAATATTCAGATTTGGAGCATGTGTGGTGGTAGTGTCGATCGACGTCGTCCGGACACGATGTCACACCAACACAGACAGCCATTAGTGGGAGTCGGTCATACACCTAGGTCACCAAACAAAGATCATGACTAAACCTGGGCCTACATTTTCGAAGTTCTCTTAGAGCTAAGATAGTGGTAAGTTTATGTTAATGTATGGCACTTACGACCATCTTAACACTAAGAGAGCTTCGAAAATTTAGGCCCTGGGGTTTAGAATACATTTGAATAACTTCATTTTCATTTAACTACCACTAAATAAACTATCGGCTTCTTGAATCTGTACTGCACGACACAAATTAGATGTGCGCATTTATCATGCACCAATACAACTCCAGTTCTTCAAAACAATCGGTGCATAAGTCATTCGTTTTGAATAATATCTGTTAAGTATATGACATATATGAATATGAGCATAAATTGTCTCTGGGCATTGTTGAAGCTCATCGTTAGATGATTCCGCAATCGTTATAAGACCACTTTGCCTTTGATGTCAAAGTTGACAAGGTAAACTGGTATTATCAAAGCGAAATTTCAACATATTACACACAAAACGTCTTATCAGTTAATGTTTATGTTCATGACTTCTTTCTCGTAAACATTAATTACGTAACATTTCCAGCAACAATGTGCGTTATAACGACTAAATACTAATGTTTGATAGAAAAAAAATGAAAAGAAAGCAGTCATGTTATCGAGACGTGTTGACGTTTGAAACAGTCAGAATGAACCACGTTGGAGCCTAAATGTCTATAACATGCCCAAAAAATATATATGCCGATGTCTTTACACTGGGAGGCCATATTTTTCTGAAACGCGGGTGAAGTCTGGAACAGTGTACGTACAGCAATAAACTACAACGCGTAGTCTGACTGACGCTTCCCGTGCATTCGAATACATGGAGCTAGTCGTCAGGGCGACGTGATTCTTTTTCTGAACGTGAGCTCAAAGTAAGCGAGACAGAGCGCTATACAGAAACCATTCATACGTTCATGTACAAAACCTGCAGGCTGTAATCAAATTGTCTCCCGGTGAACGATGTCTCCATTTGCTGTCGCCGTCGCGTGCAACCCGCATCAAGGCACTAGCTCCAGACAAGGCGATTAATTATGAAATTAATCAAATTTTGTCATTCTTGAGTTGATGATGACATGATCACCTGGTATGATGTTTGAGGACCTATGTGGTTTTCAAATTTCAAATTAAATTTTATCTATTTTTATTTAATATTAAACACATAAATAACGGAATATATTTACGAGAACACCACAATGCCAATGCTGTTATCACTACTTTTTGTCAATAACTTAGTGTTGCTTTGGAAAGTTGACAGTACGTCCTTTCAAGTAGAGATTTTATGCAGACAGACACACACACACACACACACACACACACACACACACACACACACACACACACACACACACATACATACTATTAGCTACTCATCTTTGAATATGGGTGTCAATATCACTGGTTCAAATGCGACAAGCGGTTGTCAAATAATAAGAAGAAATCTCTGCTATAAGTCCTTTCTGCAATTCCAACTATATCATAAGCAAGTGTTCATAATTCGCTATCATCTACCACTGACACCATGACACCAAAGGTGAGCGTATCCTGCTCTACGGGTTGAACCCGTCACAAACACATGCAAAGGCACGTCAGTGTGCACTTGAACAAACACAGGAAAAAAATAGGATATTGCATGGGACATTTTGGTCACTGATATGTCCTCCTTGTGTCTTCGCAAAGAGTGCAATGACCTTATTAAGGTCTTAAATCTTCAACTCTGAAGAAGCGGCATGCTCGTTTGTATCCCAAAAAGTAACACCAAAGCTGGAGCTGCTGGAATAGTGTACGACATAGATGGAAATGTTGGTAGAGCAGAGAAGGCTTCCAGACACATATCCCAATATCCCCATGCATGCTGGAAAGTATATACAATGGAAGTCCTCTAAACCGGCATTCGTTGGGACCGGCCAAAATGCCGGTAAAGAGGGCGTGCCGGTTTAGGGAACTTTCTACTTTTCAACCTGAGAATGATCTTCCGTGTGCCATAAGATACGATTGAACAACGTGTTGATAGTCTTCTCTGAGAGGCATTATAGAAGTTGTATAGATAAAGGAAAACGAAGTTCTATGGATAGTCAACTTCTTTATTGCAATGAGTGCAACGTTTCGGTGTAGGTACTAACACCGTTATGAAGCATCACTTGATATTTATAATACAACTGACACGTGTCACTCACTAATTTGCCTAATCCTTATCCATACTATATCCAATGTGTTGTTAATACACGTTCAGCCAATCAGCCAATCAACAGGAGAGCCGAGATACCGGATGCCGATTTAGAGAGCGTTAATTACTTTACAAATAGTTAATTGGGCGGTCTTTGTTGTGCCGAAATACGGAATAGACTGAAGCCGGATTAGAGGGCGTGTAAATGATAAATTAACTACCTTCTGCCGGGGCCAAATTCTAGTACCGATATTGAGAGCATGCTGGATTGGAGGGCTGCCGGTTTTGAGAGCTTCCACTGTACGAACTAAGTTATATTCCGGTAATCTCCCCTTATAGGGTCAAAATCGTACTGCGTGTTGGCGTCTTACGCCTTATCAAAAGTTCAATGTGAGAAACATTAAAAGCAGAACAAGATAACGTTGCGTCATACTGATGCCGTAAATATGTGTTGACGTCAGTGCACCGAGGGTTGATGAAGGTAAAGGACGCTGCTCAGGGCGTGTGTATCCAGACTGATTGCAGTGAAAGAACCAAAGCTTCCTTGTCGTAGGATACCATATTATGAATAAGGCTTTCGTTGCTTACCTGCCCGTAAAATGTTTCAAATAAGCATGATGCATTAAAGATTTACTATGCAACATGATGCAGAAGAAGAAGCAAAAGAAAAAGATGATGATGATAAAATGTTGAATAATTACATGCAAGTGATGATCACGATGACGATGATAATGATGATGATAATGATGATGATGATGATGATGATGATGATGATATCTTAAAATAAGCTACACAGCATACAAACAAATATGGTAGCCACGCCCAAACAGGTGGACAAGGCACTCCAAGTCAGGATCAAACAACCAATTTCCAACGCCCAGCTGACCAAAAGAGCATTTGTCCCGCCTGAATGCATCCGTCGGATTAAAAGTAACAAGGCAAGTATAGCCATAATGCACAAATTGCAACTCATTTCAACAGCAACCGGCTGTCGCTTTAAGGTTTTGAATTCACCAACCCATCTCTCTTCATAGCCGTACAATGAAAAAGGATTAAAGATGAATAGCCATAAACCCACATCTTCCTCCGCAAGGTATAGCCTTTTGGGAAACTGACAGTTGGTTTACCTTCTAACAAGAGCTGTTCTCTGATTTCGTCCTCGTGTTATACCCCTGTTACTAATATACAGTAACTTCTTCAAAAGTGGTCATTATCAGGCTGTCTGGTATTGAACATACAGCACCGCGTAGTGATACCGTAACATAACAACCAGCCACCTCTCAGGGAAGAAGCTACCTGAATGTCATTATTCCTTCCGTCCTGTATTCCTTTCCTAAGCTGATAATTACAGTGCCAGAACTCTAAATGGAGATTTAAGGATTTAAGGGGTTTCATTCTCTCGGGACCGTTGTGGTTTTCATCAAAATTGAAACGGATCCCTTGACTGGTTGACAGTTTCGATCCATCTTCATTGCGTTCATCTTCTAGAATTAACCTTACTCTAATTTGAGAAATTTAGATGCTCGCGAGTGGCATTTAACGAGTTTATCATACCATTAAATCCGCTAGAAGGCTATCAAGGCGCTTTAGATGTTCATGATTTAGTGTAAAACGTTGCATTTTAAAGTTTTAAAGAAAGTAAACATGAATAGCAACAAACAGTTTTATTGGGAACCATTTCTTTGTTGAAAATTAGGTTGTTTGACATTGACATGGATTGTTAGGGAAATGAGAGTGCTCGTTGTGTGTTGTTGTTGAACATGTTTAGATTGTGGTTTAAACAATATTTTATTTTCTTCAGTATGGATTGGTCAACAGGGGCAATGACTATTTGAAAGGATATCTATACAGTATGTCACAACGCAAAATGGATGATAAAACATGAATATGAACAAAACATGTTTAACATACTGTAAATAGAGAACGTCAGTGCAAAAGAATAACCAGTCTTAACTGTCCTCGGAAATAAATTTCGTTTGGTGAGAAAAGAACGAATATCTGCAAAAATGATATGAATGGATCATTGAAATCAATGATGACACCAGGTGTTCGCGAAAGGTGTACCGGTAGCACCCGCTTTTAAAAACTTTCAAGAGTTTTGGTTATGTTTATATTGTCAAGATACAGCAAATATGTTATGACTGGTATTTACGTCATGCCAAGCCCAAAATATGTTCACTTGTAATTCAGAATCTATATACATCCCTGTCCCTCTGGTCATGATTCCAATGCTAAAATTACATTTTGAAGTTTCATGTACATATAGCTGATAACTTTTGTCCAACAATTAACAAATAAGTGCTCTTTATACACAGTATGTTAGCATTCATACCATAACAAGAACATGTTATTACAGTTTTGTCATTAAATATTATTGCGAATTCAATAATTTTAGAACAATCGACCATCAAGCTGTATATGTAAAGGAAAAAACAAGTTATAAATGCAGGTGCTCCTCCTTTTTGGGAGAGGAATATATTATAGCTGGTGTATAAAGGTTTCTGTTAATTCCTCAATGTAGGTAATATCACATCCATGTGTCTATGTCAGGAATGTCTGCTAGGTGTTTGACGTCATGAGAACGTCTTTATCCTTCTTTCCAGCAACAAACACGATGGGCATATTACCTGTACGATGCTACAATACAAGTGGGGAAATTCAAAGTGAAGTGTTTGTGCACATCTGTATCGTTCTCTTGAGCAACAAAACACTAGGAACATCTTGTATGCATGCTGCATGAATTCAAGTTCAAAGGAACGCATGCATGTAGTTGTAATAAAGACACGAACATTTATTTGCAGAATGGCCATCACAGAACAGTACATTACTTTCTACAAAAAGTTTTAAAGACGAAATACAGAAGTATTTCAAAGATTTCAAAGTGCGTGATACGACATTTGCGCAAATGTAATTTCATCGGGCGTACAACATTTAGGTCTCATAAAAGCTTTCAAATGTTCGTTGTGGACATTTTGAGGAAATTGCAAGATTTCAGGCGTCTCCGACAAAACTGTTTCTTATGTACATCCTTGTTTTGACTTGTGCTATATGTTCCCGTGTTTTCAGGTGAACAACTGACTCGCCTTCGCGTGTGTTTGTAATGGGTACTACCAGTTAGGCAGGATGCACACGTTTCACGAACACCATCACTATTTGATTTAGAAACACGTGTTGAAATAGTCGGCATTTCACAATGGACGTTTTCATTCATATTAAATGAGAAACCGGAAGAATATTTTGCCGGATTTCCTTACATATCTGTGAGTGAGTGAGCTTAGTTTTACGCCGCACTCAGCAATATTCCAGCTATATGGCGGCGGTCTGTAAATAATCGAGTCTGGACCAGACAATCCAGTGATCAACAGCATGATCTGCGCAATTGGGAACCGATGAAATGTGTCAACCAAGTCAGCGAGCCTGACCACCCGATCCCGTTAGTCGCCTCTTACGACAAGTATGGGCTACTGAAGGCCAATATTCTAATCCGGACCTTCACGGGTCCCATTACATATCAGACGTTTGTATGTTCATGCATGAAGATACATTAACCACCAACCAACCTACTGGTAGAACATAGTTCATCACTATTCAGGGTGAAGACATGTTTCATGTGTATTTCGAGTTGTACCCTTTGTCTCGTTCAAGTACATGACAATATAAGCAAATGTTGATGTCGAAACCTTTTATTATCTCAATAAAGAGTCAAGGACTACGCCAGTGAAATACATATATTGCTACGAAGACACTTTCCATTTTATTTTTGTTTGTTCGGAATATGATGGAATGGGGAGAATGTGTTCCTTCTCTGAATGAAATATACAGCACATGGCAATGTGGACTCTACATACATACTAAACAAACAAAATCTCAAGTCAGCACTGAGATTAACATATACATATTAAGGCATGTATAAATTTATGCTTCTATATAGTATTACTATCCATCACAGCAACTTGTCAGACATGGTCAAATATTGTTATTTAGTTTCCTGTAAGCTGATGAAACCAAACTCACTACATAATGTTAATGCGGACTTTATATCATATACTTTATACAGGTTAAAAGTGAATGAAGTAACAGATCATACTTTCTGTTTAAGTGAGTGAATGAGTTAAGATTTATAATCACATCGGCAATACATCATCCAAATCGTGACTTTAAAAGTTATAAATTCATAATAAACGTAATTTAATTATAAAACCCTGTCGACGAGGGACAGTAAAACACCTAGATTATCACAGATAGAGAATTAAAACTAGCGTGTAACTGTAAAATTAAACAAATTTTATGGACAATACAATATAAAAAAACGGGCTGGAGATCACCAGCAAGGTAGGTCACCCTACTAGGGACCAGGACACCTGCATGGACCCTAGCTGGATTTACACCATCCCTTCCGTCACTGGTGATCAGATGGAAATTAACAGTTGCTTTTCATGACTGTCAATTTCCATTTGATTATAGTTTGTTTTGGTTTTTTTAAAAGAAATAGAGTTCATTGAAAAAATCTGTTTTTAACTGTTTTTACATTGTAATTTATCTTACCTCACACATAAATGTCGCTTTCTGATTGGCTGAGCTCTCTTCTATTATTTTCAATGTACCCCGCTTACAAGCGAGTAACATTTCAATGTACCCCGCTGTCAATGGCAACTCATTTGGTACTTCGTGGTATTAATTCTTTATCTCGAATAACATTGAATCATGTATGATGTACGGAAACTACCGATGTTTTGCGAATCCAAATCGATGGAAGGGAGATAACTCTAAATCTGTTTTTCTTGTCAGCAAAATCTAGCGATGGCTACAAAAAAGATTTGTACCCGTGCTTCAAACAATTCAAAATTAATATTAAGGTGTTCGGTAAGATAAATACGTTGTTCACTGGTCCCTCGGGCCCATGGGTTGATGTACCCCCGATGTACCATCGAAGGTACATCAGCCAAAATCCCCCTCGAGACCAGTGAACAACTTGAATGTATCCCTTGTGATGGAAAAATCAATGCAGTCAAGCAGGATATCATCACAAGGGACACAAAACATAGGGTCCTCACCATATGTTAAGTATTCGTGTGTATACTAGTATCTAGTATGGCCAATGCGACATCGTCACATAATGACCTCCTCAAATCTGGACTAACAATCCAAGTAAGTGTAACAAATTGTTGGTTTTATTTGATGTAACTTATTTATACCTCCCTGAATGTCCCACTTCTTTTGCGTTAGGTGGTTTAGTCACGATTTCGACAGTCCCAATTTTGACAGTGTAGTCTCACACTTCTGTAATTGATCTAGCCAGTTGTCCCAATTTTGAAAGTGAGCTTACCGGACGGTATGTGGCACTGGTCCTATCCGGAAGGAGACAGAAGAGCTCAGTCAAAGTACCATATAACTTATCATGAGAGTGCATGATATATACTTGATAAAATATTTTGGGACAAATCTTGAAAGTGCCATTCATTGGAACAGTATCACTTTGACACAATCTGGATAAACTAGAGAGAGATCCAAAAACAATGACCCTACTACCGCTGTTGTCATCTACCAGTAGGAAGTCTTCTCCTTGGTCTGTTGTAGCCCATTCTCCATACATCTGAAGTCGGGCTGCAATCTCTTGGGGTGTTGCCTCTCCATACCCATCCAAAATCTTCCTCCTTTCTTCCTCGTAAATCTTTGGTACAGTTGTCAGCTCTTCTCGTGCCCGTTTTTCATATTACTGGTATGGATATAGGAACCAATAGAGCTGTACTCCTGTACTTCTCTCAGTTGATTGTATTCACATAATTACCCTTAATTGGTACAGCTAGTTATCCCAGTTTTTACAGCAAAACTTCACATCAGCTCTCAAAAATGGGACACTACCGCATTAGATCATGGATGTATGTTCTAATCACAGCTTTATAATCGGAGTATGGGATCAGAAGTGGTGTTACAGTCTGTCAACAGGTTAAGTTTAAAAGACCCAAGACAAAGTCCTACACCTTGATGGTAGACAGAATCTAATAGCTTTTGATCGTTTTGCAGGCTCCAACATATACGATGGAGCCATAATCTATATAGGTGTAGGAAGGTAGCTTGATCACCTCCCCACCTTCAATTAGAAACGACTTTCAATAAATTGAGAGCCTTCAGGCATTTATTTTTGAGGTATTTGATATGCGGAAGAAGAGTTAAATGGGAGTCGAAAATTAGGCCCAGGAACTTGGCATCCTTTACAATTTTGATAGGAGTGCCATTTAAAAATAGTTCTTGGGTCTTTATGCGGTATATATTTGCGGTAGAAATGTATCCAATTTGTTTTTGATTTAGAAAATTTATACCCGTTTTCAATTGACCATTTATGAATTTTATTGAGACATAGTTGTAACTGCCTCTCTGTTGTATGCATATTTTTACCACGACAAGAAACATTCAAATTATCCACAAAACTGGGATCCATCGACTGAATCATTTAAAACCATTGAAAGACTGTATATTTTAGTACTAAATAAAGTGACAGACAAAATACTGCGTTGTGAGACACCCTAATCCTGACTGCACTGATCAGTGAGTTTTAGTTTTAGTGAGTGAGTTTAGTTTTACGCCGCACTCATCAATATTCCAGCTATATGGCGGTGTAATGATCAGACAGCGTTGAGCCTACTCGGACTTGAAATTGCCTGTCTGTTAAATAATGTGATATAAATAAGAGCTAAACGACCTCTCAAACTAAATTCATGTAAAATCCTTGAAAATGCCGTACTTCCAAATAGTATCATAGGCTTTCTCCAGATCGAAGAAAATTAATACCACATGTTGTTTATTTACAATAGTATTTTTGATAAAGGATTCCAACTGCACTACGATTTTTCCGGAAACCACATTGCATATTAGTAATTAAGTTATTGGTTTCCAGATACCAAATTAATGTGTTATTTACCGTTCGTCCCATGGTCTTACAGACACAATTTGTCAAAGAAATGGGTCTGTAATTAGAAGGATCAGTATAATCCCGACCAGGCTTCGGTGTAGAGACTATAATGGCATTATACCAAGAAGTTAGGAAATTCCCTGAAGTCTATATTGTATCAAACATATTTAGAAGTGTTTTCAAACATGATTCAGGTAAATGTTTCAACAGCTGATAGTATATATGATCAGCCCCTGTTGCTGTATCATGAGCTTTCTCAAGGGCGGTATGTAGCTCATGTAGTGAAAATAAATCGTTAGTCTTCACCATTATCTGAGTTTGAGTTAATCCTTTTCTTCTCCTTGTTTCTGGTGTTTCTGAAACTCAGGGACATAATTGGATGATGACGAATGTTTGGCGAGAGTTTGTTGGCAATGTCGGTTTTATCAGTTAATAAATTGTCACCGTCCTTCAGATGGTGAACAATAGATTTGAAACCTTTGCCCTTTAGTCTTTGTATCATGTTCCACAGTTTTCAAATCGGTGTGCGGTCTCCACGACAGACGCTTATTCTGTTAAAATGTTTCTGTTTAATTTCTTTTCTTTCCCTTTTTTGAATGAACATTTGCAGGTTGCGAAGCAGGCGTTTCAGATTTTCAGTTTTACAGACGTACTGTCTGTCTGGCTTCCAGACGTAGACTGGGTGACCCGGGACGTAGATGGAGTGACTGTGGACGTAGGTGGTGGGTCGGAAACAACATATCTTTCTGACTTGATCCAAGTCAAGTCTGCCTGACATGCAATAGAAGATGTTGCTTCAGAGGATGTGACTGCAGCAGAATATGTCGAATTCAATTGTGTTTTTGGAATAGTCTTTTCGCATTAAAATATGAAATAGTTTTTCGCATTAAAATATGAAGTAGTTTTTTCACACTTGAGCTTCGTGATCTTCGACTCTTTTTGCCACACAGGGCAAGACCTGGAAAAAGCGGGATGTGGGGCATCACATTTCGCACATTTTCTATCTTTCAGGCAGTCATGGTGGTCTCCACAACGGTGACACACCACAGAGTTACGACATGACTGTGAGCCATGTCCGAACTTCTGACATTTATAACACAGGAGTGGATTGGGGACAAACACCTCCACCCGATATCATGCCTTAATTGATGTTGCAATGGTTGAAAACGTCAAGAGGCAGGTATTGGCGTTAGTAATGATACCCTCTGTCTTGACTGTAAAACGTTTCACTGCTGCGACAGCCTGTTCCCGTAGCTCTGTAGTAATGTCCTCTTCAGGCATGTCAGAAAGACAATGTCCTCTGTCACGAACGATGCCGCGACAGGAATTTAATGTTCTGTGCACAGACACAGCAACCTCAATGTTAGCAAATGTTTTGACAGATTAAGAGATTGCTGTCTCCGTGCACACTCGATCAGCAACGAGCCACTACGAAGACGGGTGACATTCGACACTTCCCCACATATTCCAGAAATGGCCATAGAAATGGCAAATGGATTGTGATTTAAAGGTAGTTTATCTTTTCTCTCGACCACAAGGAATCGAGCGTGTGAGTCAGCATTAGGAGATATATTTCTGGTAAATCGATCAATTTCATCTAATTGCCCCTCTTTTTCGTTACGACTGACTGACTGACTGAGTTTAGTTTTACGCCGCTTTTAGCAATATGCCAGCAATATCACGGCGGGGGACACCAGAAAATGTTTTTTCGTTACGAGTTGATCCAGATTGTTTGGGTTCCCTGTTGGAAAGAAATCATTCAGCACCCTTACTATCCACCATGGAATGTCAACTAGGACAGTGTAAAACAACCACCGGATATCCTAGATGCTGACACCAGGGATACAGGGGTGTTATACTCCAGAGAATATGACATGACTAGCTGCATGTATCTACCAACTTAATGTCAGACAGGTTCGGCCCTTGACAAGAAATTGGAGACATACCTTATTTCAGAGGTCAACATCACCAGATTGGCCCATGAGCCACCGCCTTCTTGTATGGGACTCTAGGCAAACATGTAACAAATAATTTCGAATAATAACACTTATTATCAGCATTTGAATAATGCAGAATAATGAATGTTTCCATGCACAGAGCATGACATGACCAGTCGAATGATAGAACTGTGCCCATTCTCACACCCGTATAAGTAAAGTAAGGGTCGAAGTGGTGTGTTGGGCAAAGCAACGCTGTCCACACGGGGGAAGTGCTATTAGCGTTAACCAGCACTCACCACGAGGAGGTTGCTCTTCAGGAGTACCCACTTTCTGTTTGATTACTGCACTTGTTAATAAAAGCATTTCCATGCAATCTATATCACGATCATGTGTTTATGATTCACTATCAAAACGTAATGTCAGGGGTTCGCAAAAAGATGAACGTATTTTGCCCTGCCGGTGGCATCCATCACAATAGCAAGAAACAATTCCATCTAAGATATCAAACACATGAACATATGTTTTGAAGTCAAAATAGGTAATTGCGTCGGACGTTTTGGTCAGTGATGGTGTCAAATTGGGAAATATCCCCCATGAACATATCCCCATTCGTAACAAACATTTGCAAAGGCAGGACAACGTTTTCACAAGAAACACGGGAAGATATAGTACAAGTCGACGAAATAAGGAATAGCCAGGCTTTGAATTGCTGAGTGCGACGTAAAACTAAACTCATTCACTCACAGGCTTTGAACGATTTGTCTTGAATCTTTCTCGCAAGAAATGGCAAACACCGAGTGCTTTCTGAATGGATGGGCATATTTGTAGCAGTGTACAGCTACATGGCCGTACGTGTGGTTGTGAGTGGCCGTGTGATGGATAGACACATTTATTAATGTAAATTCAAGGATTCCTCCGGATAATTGTTGAACTGTTCCATGTAAATGTTAATGAGAAACATAAACAATATTTCACTTCATGCAATGTATTCATACGCTTATTGCGAAACGTGAGTGTGTGGGGTTGTATGCTGGCGCAAGCAATATTCCAGCGATGTCACCAGAAATGGATTTCATATTATGTTGAATCCAACAAGGTCTTAGTGTGACGAGCCAACCTCTTAACCACGAGGGGCGGTGGGGTAGCCTAGTGGTTAAAGCGTTCGCTCGTCACGCAGAAGACCCGGGTTCGATTCCCCACATGGGTACATTGTGTGAAGCCCATTTCTGGTGTCCCCTGCCGTGATATTGCTGGAATATTGCTAAAAGCGGCGTCAAACCCCACTCAGGAACTCACTCTTAACCATGAGGCTACCCCAACCGCCCTCGTATAACGAAGAGGAATAGATTTCTACAACATTCAAAACTTCTCCTTTTTTCTGTTACATTCCATCGGTGTCGGGGTCACAATTGGTCCCCGCACATCAATCCCGATTTAAACTGCGACAATGAGGCAAAGCTTATTCCCATACACTGACTGACTGAGTTTGGTTTTACGCCGCTTTTAGCAATATTCCAGCAATATCACGGCGGGGGACACCAGAAATGGGCTTCACTCATTGTACCCATGTGGGGATTCGAACCCGGGTCTTCGGCATGACGAGCCAACGCTTTAACCACTAGACTACCCCACCGCCCCTATTCTCATACAACTGAAGTTACTGTAAGTGTGTGAGGCTATAATCTGTCTGCATCAAAATGTGCTTTCTGGATCCAACACAATCAATTGAGGCATCAACCCGTGAGGGTCTAACGGGATCGGGTGGTCAGGCTCGCCGGCTTGGTTGACACATGTCATCGTATCCCAGTTGCGTAGATCGATGCTCATGATGTTGATCACTGGATTGTCTGGTTCAGACTCGATTATTTACAGACCGCCGCCATATATACTGAAGATCAATTCTAATCTGGATCTTCACGGGTTTCGTGAATAGGAACCCAAACTAATAAAACCATTGTGAGGTGTAAAGAAGCGCTTTATTACGAAAATTACTTTCTGCACCATTTCTGTTCTTTTTAATTTTAAATGTTCAAGATTGAGAAGCATGTCTTTTGGAGTGTCGCTTATCCTTAATGCTCATACCATATTTGCCGTATTTAGTGTCCAGCGCCCCAGACTTGAGCACACCTAGACCAATTGCGTAGATCGATGCTCCTGCTGTTGTTCACTGGATTGTCTGGTCCAGACTCGATTATTTACAGACCACCGCCATACAGTTGTAATATTGCTGAGTGCGGCGTAAAACTAAACTCAACCAATCTTACGAAAAACTTGGGTTGCTGAAGACACGGATTCTAACACGGAAGTTCGGGGTCACATCTGATGTGTATACTCATGATGTAATAACGTCATGTTATCGGATACCATCGGTTATCTTGAGGCACGTAAAAGATATGTGAAACTGAAGCTTCCCTCTCTATCTTTTAAACTAAACTAAAGACATCTTTATACACTAACGACATCTAAACATGTGTTTTATTGACTTCTTTCTCCGTGCTCTGGGTTTATCCCATAAATGACAACAAGCATGCGGGGTTCAAAAACACCTTACAACCGCTCATAGGACAACGAAATGAATCATGTTTTATAAATGCGACAAAAAGCTATATATTTTTATGTCATAAGATGCACCTAACGTCAAATACGTACGTCAGCGTATCTTTTTAGTACATGCAGGTGAGGAGCATATTTATGTCATCAAGAGCACCTGTGACAGAGTACCTGTAATAAATATAATCCCCATGCCACAATTATGAAGCCATAACATTGGGAACGCGGAAATATCCCAAGGTGAGGCTTGATTCGCCGGATTATGGTCGCGGTTACGTGATATTATTCAGTATTTGTTTTGCTTCTTTTTTAAATTAAAAACTAACGTGACCTATATTTGTGTGTAAAAGGAATTTACTGATCTTGATGATTTCATTGTCACGCTTGATGTTTTATTTCCACATTCATGTGTATCATCCGTTGGTCCATGTGCACCTGTTGGTGAAGTAACCCACTCTCTCTCCCTCTCTGTTCATTTATGTGTTTTTCATCGCTGTTCTCTACAGACAGGTTGTTCTCTTGCGTTCAGGTGACGTTAAATAATTCATAACTGGCAGTATTTTTGCATTTTTCTATTTCAGGAATTCGTAATAATGGTAATGGCCACATTGTGAAAGACGCCTTTCCGAAAACAGACTCTAAACGTGTAAATTGGTCATATGTCTGGATAATATACATTCACATCTTTTGTAAGATGTCACAAAATGTGATTGCACTAAGTGATATTGTATGTATAAAAATACTTATTCAGTCATTTTTGTTAGTAATGGAACTTAAGGTATGCACGCCAAATATGCATTAAATATGCACGCCTGGTCAGACAATCCAGTGATTGACATAATAAGTATCGACATGCAGTTTGGATACGATGACATGCATCAACAAAGTTAGCGAACCTGTCCACCCTGTTCGGTCAGTTGCTTCTTATGCCAGTCTTAAGCTGCTGAAGACCAATTCCATCACGCATCGTCGCCGGGCCTGGATCTCGGAGGGATAAAACGCCCAAGGTCTGCCAATGGATACAGTGTTTGACGTTCAGGTAGTGACGCCAGGTGCGATATTGTTGAAAAGTGCTGAGGTTGGAATACAAATGTTCTCAGTCAACCACTCTAAATGTTATTGTACTTGCTAAGCTCGTTGTGTATTTCCGAAACATTGTTCACTATCATATTTTAGCTGCTTGTTAATTCATTTCATCAACATCAATGGTTTATATCTTACGTCCGTAAATAAGTGCATTAAACTGGTGCAGTCGTAAAGTTTGCGCATTTAGTGTAATTCATATATATCTTTTGATATATACAGTCTAGACTCCTTGACTGTGTCATAGGCCATAAAGTCACGTTTGAGCGTATGAATGGAAACGACATCAGAAAAATAAGAATATCAATTTATTTAGGTCTAGACAATATGGCTGTAAAGCATGTAAAACTAACGTTCTATGACTCCGAGCATTTCTGAATATTCACACGTTCAGTAGTCGGGCATAAACTTCAGCCTTAATTACTGCCCTCACTAGTGGTGTCACAGATCTGCGGTAATAAAATATGTCTCGCGTTTACTCAAAGAGAAACGTGCGATTAATGCTAATCAAGTCCGACAAAGAGTATCACCCTGACGTACGCCGTCATAGAAGATGTATCACTCGTCTTTGATTTATCAGACTTGTTTGCTACTGGCAGATGAGGTAAAGAAAGTTGTATATGACCCGCCCGGCGTATATATCAGAGTGTCCATGTTATGTCGATCACTTTTTATGTCGAACATCCATCGTAACGTCATATGACGAGAGGCCCTGGGCGAAATCAAATAGATACAGTGAGAAGATGGCATTTTAAAAACATATCTTTCTTAACCATATATTCTCTTCTATTTTCTGCGGGCAATTTTGTTATGGCCGAAAAATATCATTCTTTCTTATTTATGCCTTTGTAGAAGAAACACACTCATAAATTAAGTCGTTGTCTTACGTCGGACAGTGATTGAGTGAGGTGGTAATGTTTAGCGTAAACTAGTGCTTTTCTTCAATGTACTTTCTGATGATGGCCCCTTTAAGAATTAAGAAGGCATGCTTAACTATACAATAACATACTTTTACTGTGAGGTCAGGTTCATATCTCATTTTACCAGAAAATTAGTCATTGATTACATTTTTTTCTCGGATTTAGACTAATATTTAGTCTCGGAAATGAACATATTTTTCAGATAAAAAACGGCTCCTAAATTATATTCATAAAGAATAATGAAAAAGGGGTCCAACGGCTTTCTACCTTTTCAGACTTGCTACACAGTCATACATACCAATCTTGTTTGGGGTATATTGGGTTAAGGGTCTGTATAAGAGACTGTCTTGAGTTCATTATTGTCATATGTGATGAACATTTCAGCTAGGCAGGTAGCCTAGGGAAGCGCTGAATGTCTCTCAGAGGCGTTTAGGGTAGCACTTATAATTAGCATCTATTCTAACTCATCAAATTTCTTTACACGCGATTTATCACAATAACGTCACCTGTTTTGTGTCCCAATTACAACTATTCCATAAATCCAGAACTTTAAAACTTCATGGTTTTCATAATTGAAACAATGAAAACAAAAACCCCTGAGGAAGAGTATCTTGCGATCAAGCTCTGTTGGAAACTACTATTCTTCAGATAATACAACTTGCTCTGAAACTTACCAACGGGAGATCACCCCAAAAATCCCTTAAAAAATATTAGTATATTTAGGTTAAGTATATCATCTATGACCAGCTTCATGTAAGTATACAAAAGTTCATGTTCATAGAATTACTAAAACATTTGTCTACGTTTATATTGATGTTTAATGCTGTAAATAGAAAATAGTTATATATAAATATATATATATATGGAGTACTGCACTTTACCGGGCGCACTTTTTCATATTAATTAGCGCTGCTGGGGTTCCCTAACCCTAACCCTAAGTATCGTAAAGGGTGCCTAACCGTAAGGATCGTAAAGGGTACCTAACCCTAACACCTAACCCTAAGGATCGTAAAGGGTGCCTAACCCTAACCCCTAACCCTAAGGATCGTAAATGGTGCCTAACCCTAACCGGGTGCCTAACCCTAAGGATCGTAAAGGGTGCCTTACCATAAACCCTAACCCTAAGGATCGTAAAGGGTGGCATACTCTAGCCTTAAACCCTAACCCTAAGGATCGTAAAGGGAGCAGCGAGGGCTGCGCCCGGTATATATATATATTATTTTCATAAACCATTGCGGCTTGTACTTTGGTTCCCAATTTATGTAACTCGATTCAATACTGATGGTGTAAATCATTTGTCCATTACATAAAGGATTTAAAACGCCTATTGATTTGCAATAGTAATGTTTTCTCCTCTGATAACTTACCTGGGTTAATTACGACTTTGTGATCGGTGTGTGTGTGTGTGTGTGTGTGTGTGTGTGTGTGTGTGTGTGTGTGTGTGTGTGTGTGTGTGTGTGTGTGTGTGTGTGTGTGTGTGTGTGTGTGTGTGTGTGTGTGTGTGTGTGTGAAATGTTCACCCTTTGTTTTAATGTCGAATAGGCTGGCTACTTCATAGCCCTACTTTAACCTTTGTGGTTGGTGTGATGCATGGGAACACGACGTGATAGACAGTCAATATGACATGAACAGACGCTTAGATATACAGAACACACTCAAACATACACACAGACATCATCGGAGACTGTGTGTCTGATGTTGCGACCCCTATGTTATGTCAAAGACACTGAGGGATGTCGCTGTATGGAGTTCGTCCTCTCTGCTTTTTAAAGCCCTCTCTCTGGAGCTGAGAGGTTTTGACATTAAGTGAGTGTTTGCACAACCTAGCGTCGACCATCTAAGGTCAGGGGGTTGAGTGGTCACTTTTGTCCAGCCTGTCCGCCAGTCATCTGGTCACTTAACATAAGGGTAAGTGACCTTAAGTGGGCTGTCTAATCACTGTTGAAGCCTTCTGCCACACGCGACGCACGGTCTCCGCTGGACTTTGTGAAACAACGGCCGACTGGACACGGTTGGCAGTGTGGGTCACGCCCGACCTGCGTTCACCCTACACCCCCGTAATCCCCGGCGAGGGAGGCGGGCTTTCGGTACAGAGTCAGAGACCTGGTGACGGGGACGGATTAAAATGTAGACGTTGATGACCCGAGAGACCTGTCTGGTGTACACTATGTTTGGGGGTGTGCGAACCAATGTGTATTTGAGACAATTTTGAGAGAGAGATAGAGAGAGAGAGAGAGAGAGAGAGAGAGAGAGAGAGAGAGAGAGAGAGAGAGAGAGAGAGAGAGAGAGAGAGACAGACAGACAGACAGACAGACAGACAGAGAGGGGGAGGGGCCGAGAGAGACAGTGCGAGAGACACAGGGACAGAGAGAGAGAGGGGGAGGAGGGAAACACAGAGATAGAAAGAGATGAGGGAGAGAGACTGAAAGAGAGACAGAGAGTATGCTGCTGCAGAAAGTTCAAGAACATGTTCAAACAGTGTTAACACTTATTTTTTATGGCAAAATATAGTATAACAGAAAAATCATGTACTTTTTAGGTTAAAAACTATTTTGTTGATACTAGAAATTAACACGGAAACATAACGGATACATTTCAGTTTTAACATAGCTGATTTGATTCAAGTGTATCAGAGTATTTGCTGATAACCTTTGAAGTGTGAAATACAAACACATTTTAATTTTTGAATTACTGCACTTGCTTCAAATGAGAAATGTCACCAGATGCTCACAAGAGCTTCTTCAATATCACACGATGCAAGAATCAGATAAAGCAGATCAAATAACTTGTGGCACAGTTACAAAACATGTCAATAGATAATCGTGAGTATGCCCCTAAAACAAATGAAAATTACTATACTGATACAGTTGCTATAAATGGCAGATTTATATGAGTGAGTGAGTTGGGTTATTACCGCTTTATTACCGAACAGTATTCCGGTTCTACCAGGGTGTCGTATTGACGTGTGAGGACCGGGACCGATGTAGGTCTTATGGTGCTGACAAACCTAGAACCATCATCGGGATTCGAACCCACGATCACAGATAGATGTCCAAGTGACATAACCCACAAGGTTTGTATATGCTTATAACGCAAATATCGCCATGTGCCGTGGCTGCACAAGGAGGACATACAGATGTCCTGTCCCAGCCACCAAACACCACAGTGAGTGAGTGAGTGAGTTTACCACCACATTCAGTAATATTCCAGCTATATGGAGGCGGTCTGTAAATGATCGAGTCTGGACCAGATAATTCAGTGATCAACAGCATGAGCATCTTTCTACGCTATTGGGATACGGTGACATGTGTCATCCAAATCTACGAGCCTGGCCATCCGATCCCGTTAATCGCCTCTTACGACAACGTTACTTAAGACCAGTTCTAACCCGGATCTTCACGGGTCACCAAACACCACAACCTTCTTGTTAAGGATATACAACTTGTGCACATAAGAACATCATTTTGCCTAAATTAACAATTAATTTCGTTGACAGTGAAAACATTGATTGGAGAAACAACACGCGAACTCGATGACCTCGGGAGATAACTTCCCACAATGTGGGCAATCTTTTTGTAATTCTTGCCTGTAAAAATGATATATGGCCAGATATTGGTAAGTTATGGTTGCTGAAGGCAAGGGCTTAAGCTGAGATGATAGGATCGGTCACATTGTTCAGGACTAGATGGTGAGTCATTAATGGTATTGTGATCAGCTGAAGTCTTTGATGGTGACATGCTTACAAACACGATGGCTTATGCAGTTATCCATATTGCTTAAAGACCAACGGCATGGTTTGAGTGACGATGGCATGGGCATATTAGTCATTCGTTTTCAAAGTCCTGTACTATTTCTATACATTTCAGGCGTCAAGGGCATTTGCTGGTAGGACAGCGCTACGATAGCTTTGTAGCGCTAAGATGAGCACAAATATAACGCCAATTTCCGCGGATATAGTTGATGCAAAGTTCCAGTTGAAACCCATTTACATAACGTCTTTGGGAGGCATTAGAAGTTGGATCATTAAGGAAGGATAACAATCTATGAATGAACAACAATCTCTTTATAATTCCTGCCACTGTTATAAAGAAATTGTTCATCCTTAGATTGTTATCCTTCAATGTACACACCCGTAATAATACTCTTGGCGAACTTCTAATCTATGGATGGCTTCCAAGGAATGAATATATGATAAATCATTCAACCATCTTGAATATCTTGGAACCGAAGAGTTATCGATGATGATTTTAAACCTGGTGGCTTACTGAATTGTACCAGATTATGCCACAAGTGAAGTCATTTAGATTATTTTTTAAAATATAATTCATCTCTTTCTTTCCAAGTTTGTCATTTAATTATTTATCTTCATAGGTGCGAGTAACTTAATGTCTGTATCTTTTCTTTTTCCGTGACTCAGTACCAACCTATATAAGACAATAGTATTGATATGGTGAAGCCATGGATGCCCCAGTCGTTTAAAGCAGTTATCAGTGAAAGTGTGCTAGACAATCATCGGTTCGATTCACACTGATTATGTTTCTCACCATCACACCTTTGCTCGTGATTTTCACCCTAGTGGTAAACGTTTTAGAAGAGCATAGTTCAGGACTGACTGACTGACTGAGTTTGGTTTTACGCCGCTTTTAGCAATATTCCAGCAACATCACGGCGGGGGACACCAGAAATGGGCTTCACACATTGTACCCTTGTGGGGATTCGAACCCGGGTCTTCGGCGTGACGAGCCAACGCTTTAACCACTATAGGCTACCCCACCGCCCCGCATAGTTCAGGATGAGCCGGTTAACAAGGTGACGTTAAACAACAAACAGTATCATAGCTGAGGTAATACAGAAACTACTGTGGATGTCATGTGAAAATGACGTCAGAATGCGACAAGGATAGTTTTCTATCTCCGCCTAGCCGGTTTTGTCAAAACTGAAATACACAATTTCTTCACTTCAGTCGAAACATAAAGCGTGATTCTGATATGTTGGTTTGTTGTTTAACGCCGCACTCAACAACATTTCAGCTATTTGACGGCGGTTTGGTCTCATAGAGTCTGGACCAGACAAGCCAGTGATCAACAACATGAGCATCGATCTACTCAGTTAACAATCAAGTCAGCGAGACTGATCACTCGATCCCGTCAGTCGCCTCGTACGACAAACATAGGTTGCTGGAGCAAAGGACTGATTGACCAGTGTCATGAGCCAGGTCACCGAGTCTGACCATTTGGTAGCCTCTTGAAATAGGTTACCATGGACGTACTCTGTATGATTCCCTAAGGGCTGGATTATAAATGAAATGTACAGGGTCCGAGTGCACGTATTACACACTGTGTGCACTGAACATCGGCACCGAACCAAAAGGATCCAATGACCGAAATCCAGGTCGCATCATTTTCAGCCTAGCGTATCCGACTTTTATATGTAACCAAAGGCGGATAGTACAAACTGCGCATAATGTCTCTCTTTTGTGTGTGTCTCTCTTTTACGTGTAGACAATAATTCTTTTGCCTGTCGAGTTTAGATATCGCTTAAATGAATGGCTGAGAAACATATTACCAGACATTGAAATTGAGAAAGTCGTGCAAATGTGTGCGTAAAAGGAGGTTCTAACTAATGATGATAAAGATGCATAGAATGCACCAGTTTTGATTTCGCACATTTTCCATTACAATTTGTGTAATTTTGTCTATTTACTGCTATTTTAAGGAATATGGGAATCGTTTGTAAATTAGAGTTAACTCCCCTTATGCATAACCGGAATTTGAAACGTACAAAGATGAAAACAACAGTTAACAACCAAGTCAGCGAGCCTGATCACCCGATCCCGTTAGTCGCCTCGTACGGCAAACATAAGATGCTGAAGACTAGGATCTTCACGGGTTTGCTAATATGTACGAATTAGTACCATATAACTATCATGCCGTGGATGATACTGATTTTATAAAATGTATTTCTTACACTTGTTTAGTAAAATATATAACACACATTAAATATTTGCCATCCCTCTGTATAAATGAATTATACTCCTGAAAGTACTAAAACAAGCAGGGTAGCAATTGGTCTCATAATAACCATTCATTTTCTCATTGGATCAGTGTAATAATTCATTGTAAACGGTATTGGATCGATACAGAACCTTGTCTCCCTCTAAATCCAGAGAGCTGCGACAATATGACGTGCGCCGCCACATTCCTCCGCCAGACAATATAGTGCGTCCAGACGACCATGAATCTTTCAGCGTCACAGCCTGGACGAGCACTCTTCGCTCACCAAGACGGACGATGTACACCTCCCTCTGTCTGCTTAATGATTGTCACACAAAAAACCTGATTTATCTGACTGTGGTTTTGTTTGTTTTTGTATCACAGAGAATGTAGACATAAGCACGAGTTGATGTTAGGGCATGTTATAGTCTTAAAGAGTAAACGTCCTGAAGTTAGAAGGGGTAAACCGACGGAGATAAGGTGCGGAATGCAAGCGTAGGGATTTTTGAAGTGTTGGACATATTTGTTAATATGATATTAGGGTCCTCGTGCACTTATTACAGTATGTGTGCACTGAACATCGGCACTGAACCAAAAAGGATCCAATGACCAAAATTCCCGCCGGATCATTTTCAACTTGTCCGACATTTACATGTTACCCAAGGCGGATAACTCTAACCTGCCTTCCCAGAAAAAGCGGGGATTGGGAAGAATGATGAAGATGAATAGAATACAACAAGTTTTGATTTCACGCATTTTCCATTACATTTTGTGTAATTTTGTCTATTTCCTGCTATTTTAAGGAATATGGGAATCGTTTGTAAACTAGAGTTATCTCCATTTATGCATGAGTAGAATTTGAAAAATCCCAAGATGAAAAACATTAGCCAGATACGAGGGGGTGATTGATCAGTCGTGAGCCTCACACAGACTGAACAACACAATCGTGAAAACATTTGCTGTGGACATTACACGATGTCACGATGTCATAGAAGTATATGGACAAACAGTTAATATAACAGTCAGAGGTATGTGACTCTTGAAAAATGTACAAACCCGAGGAAAGTGCAATGGTGATAGGGAAAGGGCTTAACACCAAAATCCTCACCGCCTGTGAACGATGCTACTTCCTATGCTACCTAAACAGTTGGGCAGAGGAATTTCAGTGTAGCCAAGAGAACCTTAAGGAAGGCCTGTGACCGGCTGAGGATTGTGTAGAACATTGTTAGTTCAGTTTCAATTTTCATGGTACATTACATGGTCACAGATACTTTGGTAGTGAAGGATGCACCAGCTACTTGTATTCCGGAGCTTCTGACACCTGATCAAAAACGCACCAGACACAACATGTGTCGTGATAATGTGGGTCTGTTTGAAGCTAATGGTAATCCAAAATGAATCTTGAAACAATTTGTGCAATGGACGTGACCACTGGAAGCACCACTTCCAAGCAAGAAAAATATAACAAATGAACCTTTTGACATCACGTACACCAACGAAAGCAAAGATTGTCATATAGGGTGGAAAGGTTACGGCATAGATGTTATTGGTTCTCGAGGTCACACAATAAAACTAGCATATTATCAATGTGCTTCTTGAGGCAATAGCGGGATGAAATTAAGAATAAGATACCTAAGAAGATGAGAAATGTTTTCTATTCCACTAGGATGATGCGACAGCACACAAATAAGTCAAAGCAGTGTCTACAATCCAGGAGAGTAGCTTTGAATTCCTTCATCTTCCTCCTTATTCTCCAAATCGGACAAGTCAGACATAAAGAAGGGTAATCTCCTAGCACATTTCGACTCGAATTGTTTGGACAGCCAAGAAAAAGACATCAACGAAACTAGGATAAAGTCATTCCTAAACTGTAACAATGTACAAGGGAATTAGGCTGAAAAATATATCACTTTAATCTCTTCAGATGTGAGGATAAGAAGCATCTCCGGTCGTATTTCACGGTAGACTGCTTGCAATAATTGAGAAAACCCAAGGCAAACGCACCTCATAATTATGGGTTTGAAACAAACGTCTTCTATGTAATACTATCGTAAATCTTGTTATACAAACTACTGCCACGAGAAGCATGTCATAAGAGGTTAAGGGCATTTCTCTTCATCAAGACATGGACATCTCGTGGTCGTGGGATATATTAATGAGGTCTCATATATCAAATAAGTAAGAGTTTTGTGCATTATTTATAGGCTTCCGTCTTACATTTTATTGTCCATTTCTTACCATAAACCTTCTCGTTGCAGGTGTTCAACGATAAAACCCCTCCCTTCAAGACAGGTATTATTGCTTAAGGTCATCTGCATTTTGTAGCACGTTACATCTGAGCTAATATTTATGTAAGTCGGCTTCATAATAAATCCTTCATTTTCAGTTTCCTTTTTTTTCTGGGATGATGGATTCAGACGTTGGTGATTCATCTTTGATTGTTTTCTTTCAGTGATATTCTGAAACGTCTCCAGCCTGTAGTTCTAGGTGATTGTCATTGTCATTTCTACTGACCACCAATGACTAGGGACAGTTCGCCCTGACCAAGCTTTTACTGACAATGTGACCATTTGAACTGGCAACGTCGTCAGTGGCAAAATCAGTCTTTACCATGAACCTGTGCACGAAAAAGGCAACTGTTGGAAGTCAATTTTGGGTCTTTTTCTTTTTCCATTTCAAAACAAATGCCAAATTGAGCCCTGTAGTTGGCAGGGTGAGAATGCGGGTTACTTGAAATATACATTTTGCATTGACATTCTGACCTGACATTCAAAGACTAGGTACCTGTGAAGGTCCGGGTTAGAATGAACCTTCAGCAACCCATGCTTGTCGTAAGAAGCGACTAACGGAATCGGGTGGTCAGGCTCGCTGGCTTGGTTGACACATGTCATCGGTTCCCAATTGCGCAGATCGATGCTCATGCTGTTGATCACTGGATTGTCTGGTTCACTTGACTCGATTATTTACAGACCGCCGCCATATAGCTGGACTATTGCTGAGTGCGGCGTAAAACTAAACTCACTCACTCACTCAAAGACTAGGGGACACCATTAACCATGATGATTAAGAGGAAGGGTCATGTCCACTGACCATTGGAGGCTAGATGACAAATTGTCCTGATCTGAACACCAAGAGCAACGATCATGTCTGTGGACCATCTGTGCTTAGGTAGTCATATATCTTAACCTGACATTCAACGACATGGAATCCGGTTACCCTGACCATTAATGACTAGGTGGCATGGGCCATCAATGACCGGCTGTCCATTTGAGCTGGCCATCAACGACAAGGCCGGGTAGGTACCAGTGGGCAGATCATGGGTCATCAATGACTGGCTGTCCATCTGAGCTGGCCATCAACGACAAGGCCCAGCAGGTACCAGTGGGCAGATCATGGGTCATCAATGACCGGCTGTCCATTTTAGCTGGCCATCAGCGACAAGGCCGGGTAGGTACCAGTGGGCAGATCATGGGTTATCAATGACCGGCTGTCCATGTGAGCTGGCCATCAACGACAAGGCCGGGTAGGTACCAGTGGGCAGATCATGGGCCATCAATGACCGGCTGTCCATTTGAGCTGGCCATCAACGACAAGGCCGGGTAGGTACCAGTGGGCAGATCATGCACGTCTAACCAGAAACAGCTGAAACGTTAGGCCTACTCACAATATTATAAAATTAATAAAGGCCCTTATATGATGCAAGTTAGAAACCACAAAACTTGCCTTACGTTACTAGCTATCATAACTACATATAGTTTATCATAGGCTTACGGATATCATTGTGCTACGAACGCTCTGTGGATCGTATCCTTGTATCACCAAGAGTGACAATAGCTGTGGGACTAGTCATTTACTCATTCCTGTAGAATGGAGTTCGAACAAGAATGGTAATATAAATCATGACCTTAAACAACTCGTAAGGGTAACCCTCCACAACGTACATACTCACTCATCGCATTCTTAACATAGACAAACCACAACGTCCTTGGTGTAATGTTAATTGCAATTTACTTGTATGTCAGCAAGCGCGTCAGGTGTCACATGGAGCGATAGTTCCTCAAGGCAGTGTGTTTTAATTGCTCGAGCCAGCTTGTGTCCTTGTATAACATATATGAGATATGTTTTTCATGGCTTTGAGGAGGAAGAAGGTCATAAATATAAATATAAATGTGTCCCGCATTTAGTGGGTAGTGAACATTCCACTCAGCAATATTTAAAGTATATCACGGCGACCTCTAGATGCTGTCAGCTGGAGTAGGAACCAGTGGTTGATGAAATGAACATCGATTCACGTGGATCAAATTGACCTGTACTGTAGAGTGACAGACAGTATGGTTTTACGCCGCTTTTAGCAATATTCCAGCAATATCACGTCGGGGGACACCAGAAATGGGCTTCACACATTGGACCCATGTAGGGAATCGAACCCGGGTTTTCGGCGTGACGAGCGAACGCTTTAACCACTAGGCTACCCCACCACCCCTGTACTGTGGAGAGGTTAATACGTTAAGTTATAGTTGTTTGATTTGCAGAACCGCGTGTTCGTTATCAGGGAATGGCCATCACTTTTGGAAAACGTTCTTCCAGATCAAGAATCACGATTCGGTTTATTCTTAGGTCCAAATACAAAATGTCAGTGAAAAAGAACCAAAGAATACCCAGTCTTGAAGATCCTCAGAAGTAAATACCGTTTGGTGTTAAGGGAAAAATATAAATGGATCGCTGAAATGAGTAAACAGGTCCTCCCCTAGTGGTAGCATATCCGCCATTCACATTTGCCGGACGCTCCACAGTCTTACTCGTGCCATGTGACACAAACCAGACAATCAAGGTTTCAAAGTAAAGTGTTTAGTTCATTCGACCGTCATGTCTTGATTTTAATAAATATACGACTCTGGATCATACAAACGAGTGGCTGAAAGTAAGATCATCGATACATGCCCATCCGATGTCACACCAAGATGACGTTCTGCCCTTCTGATTGTCCTTTTCGAAGGACATATCTGACAGCAGATGTGGGGAACTGTCCACTGTCCACTGTCACCCTGAATCTCCAACTAACTATATCTTTTTGGTCAAGAAATGCAAATGCACTGTTCTGAAGAGACTGACTGAGTTTGGTTTTACGCCGCTTTTAGCAATATTCCAGCAACATCACGGCGGGGGATACCAGAAATGGGCTTCACACATTGTGCCCATGTGGGGATTCGAACACGGCGTGACGAGCCAACGCTTTAATCACTAGGCTACCCCACCGCCCTGAAGAGATATAGTGTCAAAACTCTCATCGATATTTTAGTTAACCATATTCGCTTTCTCTGCTTGACCAAGTTATCACAAATACACGTCGCATGGAAAGAATCTTTCGGAAATGATTGATGACATGATTTCTAAGGAAAATCTGTTTACTGATTCATATAGGTATTGTATGCTTTCAAGGTCATCAAGATGCTGTTTTAGGATACTTAGCTCCTTCTGTCTCTGAACAATGATGCTAACTGATCCTGTCCTAACGTTGGGTGAAGTAGGGTTGTACTCAAAAGCGGAATTTCAGCAATGAATTCGTCGATTTCTAAGCTGTAGCTTTTACAGGGCAATAATTGGTTGAATGTATTTCCCGATTGTCTAAACTGGAGCGATTTTTTAAAAAGACACTGAATAATTGGATGAATGTATTTCTGGGTTACCTGAGCTGCAGCAGTGTTCAACGATACTCTGTGAATAACTGGATGAATGTCTTACTCGATTGTCTAACCTGCAGAGTTTTAATGTGGTTTGTGGAGTTGTGTTTTTATAACTGTTATGAGACGAACATAACCCTTCAGTAATAACTGTTCTAGTTTTCAAGAAGTAACCATATAGAAATATACAATGTAATGGGAGCAATTACGGATTCTCTCCCCACAATACATTTCTTTTGTAACTATATAGCCTTGACGAAGGGCGGTCACTCTTTGTTCCAGATGTACAGATAATCCGAGTATGGACTTGACATATTTTAGGCTCAGCCATGTGCTCGGTTACTCTGCTGTTTCAACAGCACAAGCCGTTGCGACGTCATGAACATCTCCGAGTGCATCTGACGTCATGTCGTTACAGGGCAGTTTGCCAACATTGAAACCAATTATCGTGAAGCAGCTAATCAGCGTGGAGATTCCATGCTCATTTATAAACCTGGGTAATGTTTACCCTGTTCTTACTTTTTCAAATCGTCAAATGACATTGCCAATAAAACGTCACTATTTACAGATTGAAATGAATAAGTGCAGCAAACGCTGACGAGTCGAAGACTGTGAAGATTCCCCAGCGTCCAGCAGAAGACTGTGAAGATTCCCCATCGCAGCAGCCTTCTGCGTTACCCAGAGTGTCAGAAGGGCTGTTTTCCTGGCATCAAACCCGGGTATCCTTCCAATGATGTCCGTCAACGAGGCTGGGAGGCACCAACCTGAAGGCATCGAGAACAATGGGGAGCCAGACATCTTTGCACTTATTAAGCAGGAGTGACATTTTGTAAACGAGATCTTCATATTTGGATTTTGTTTCTCAAATATTGCCGATCACACTTGTGTTAAAAGGAATAGATAGACAGACAGACAAGACAGACAGACAGACAGGCAGGCAGGCAGACAGACAGACAGACAAGACAGACAAGACAGACAGACAGACAGACAAGACAAGACAAGACAAGACAAGACAAGACAAGTCAGACAGACAGAGAGACAGACAAGACAGACAGACAGACAGACAAGACTGACAGACAGACAGACAGACAGACAGACAGCAGGACAGACAGACAGACAGACAGACAGACAAGACAAGACAGTTTATCAATTTCTTTACATGGTATAAGTATAGGCCACGTTGTATATGACAGCATCATTTTTGCTTTGCAAAAGATTTACGACAGAGTAATGAGTAAGTGGTTCTTTAGTGAACTTTGTTATATATTTCTTTTTAAGTATATCATAGGCATTACAGATATGTAGTACATGATATTGATTTTCAATATAATGCTGGCGTCTGGCTTAACAATAAGGATATAGCCTTTCGTTATATTCAATTCCATTATACCTGCCACATTTAACAGCCGTATTAAAATTACTGCATCTAAACCTTGATATAGCAATTCTTAAATGCATAGGGATATCACAACACAAATATCTTTCAACATTTAACAAAGTTTTGAACTCCTTGTAAAATATACATTTAGGAGATTCACTATTTGATCAGAACCAAAACTGTTTTAAGTTATCACCTAGCCTTAGCTTGAATAGATACACAAAATATTCCACATTTCTAAGCATAACCAAATCCATATTGAAACAGGATGTGCCTAACTTTTGTTACCCAGGTATTATAGCCTAAGCTATCTAGTGATCTTAACATTAAATAACATTGATGTGGGAGTCTATTTTGTGGCATATGTATAAGTCAACACCAGAATTCGATCACTCTTGACATGTACAAATGCTGTAATGGGAGTCTGCCACACTCTCCAAGAACCATACCATTTAAGGTAGTTTTTTTCACCCTTAAGTATTGTTTACAAAATTTAATTTGCACAGCCTCTATTATTTTGGAGTGACATGTTCCCCGGATTTCAGAGCCATAACAAAGAATAGGCACAACCATTGAATAAAAAATATTAAGTAGATCAGTGCAAACTATGTTACCAATTTTCCTCTGGAAACCATTTAAAGACATTATAACTTTAGAGGCCTAAGATGCAAGACAGGTCTGTGCTTTACTCCAGGCAAGCTTGCGTGTGAAAACTAATCCCACATACCTATAAAAAGGAACCGTTTCAACAGGGGAACCATTATAGAACCATTTCTCATAATGACAAAGAGGCCCCCGATTTCTAAAGACAATAATCTTGGTTTTGTTTAAGTTAACTTTCATCCCTGTACTATTACAAAAGCTTTCTAAGACATTTAATTTCTTTTGAAGCAAATTACATGTGCCAGATAGTGCTGAAATATCATCTGCAAACATAAGTGCACATAAATTCGAGAAAAATTTATTAATGAAGATTCCTTTGACCTCCCTCCAAATCTAATTTCTTATACAGATCATCAATAAATATGAGAAACATATGTGGGCTTAGAATACATCCCTGCCGTGTACCTACAGAACATTTAAAACAAGATGAAAGGCGATGTTTAGTTCTGACACAGGCTGAAAGATTGGAATACATTGATGCAATAATATTATAAAACTTGCCGGATACTCCCGCCCTATGTAAAGAGGCTAAAAGAACATCACGTCTAATTGTATCAAATGCGTTCGAAAAATCTATGAAGAGACAGTAGAATCTTCCCTTCTTTTTGTAGCAATACTTTTGAATAGCAGCCTGGAGAACAAACATTTGATCCACAGTAGAGTAACCAGCTCTAAAACCTGCCTGGGCCTCATTTAATATGTTATTTTCATCACACCAAAGCTGTAGCCTTTTGTTAAGAACTGAGGTAAAAATCTTACAGAGTGTATCAATAAGTGAAATGCCTCTGTAATTGTTTGTCATGTTTATTTCCTGATTTATGTAAAGGGCATATGGTGCTCTTGCCCCAGCTGTTTGGGAAGTATCCTGTATTCAAAATATTATTAAAAAGAAATGTAAGAGGTTTGATAATCTTATTTTTTGTTCTCTGTGGCAAGCCCATCTGGTCCAGGTGTCTTGTTTGTTTGTAAGTTTGAAATACTTACTAATATTTCCTGTTCTGTTATTGGTCTGTTTAGTATACATGAGGAGTCCATGTTGGAAGAACTACAGTAGTCTGTCTGCTAAGCGTACTGTAGATTGTGATGACCATGACGCTGACTTTAGATTTGTCTGGGATGAATCGAAGATAGACTTATTTACTGCATCATTGAGACAGATGCTGCATATCAATGATAATTCTTTATTAACTAAACTTGAAAATTCCCATGAAGAGGGCATTGCAGATTTTGTACATTGTCTTCTTCATTCAGCTTCAAGTATGAAAAGACAAATGAAGCATTTTGATCCTGGAACTAGTAAACCTAATTGAATAAAGCTTGTAGACAAGCGAGGACAGAAAGCAGGAAAGCCCTAAGAAAATTTAGACGATGTCGTAGTGAATATAATCGTAAAAGGTTACTGCAGACTTAGAAACATTTATAAATCTTCTTGCAGAAAGTTCAAATATGATATCCAATCGTCAAGACTTGAGCGACTTAATAACTCCCTAAACAGCCCGAAACTATTTTGGAAAAAATATACGTTCTCTGCAAAGTCGCTCTACCCCCATAGTAAATATATCGCAAACGGAATGGTTATGTCATTTTAAGAATCTCTTTTCCAAGGAAGATATTTCTTACGATGTTGACAATTGGTTATCAGATTGTGACAGCGATGTGCTAAGTGAAGAGTTTAACGATGTTGATAGGCTTGTGCTGGAATCACCTATTACGGAATATGATATACTGAATGCTGTGTCTCGTCTTAAAGTTGGTAAATCTGCTGGAGTTGATGGTGTTATTTCAGAAATGCTAAAATACTCATTACCTGACATTATGCCCTTCCTGGTTAAAATGTTCAATCGAATATTTGATACAGGTCGTTTCCCTTCCGTATGGGCTGCAATCTATTATTATCCCGTTATATAAAAACGGAAATGCACAAAATCCTGACAATTATAGGGTATTTCTCTGACTAGTATTCTAGGTAAAACTTTTACATCTATTATCAACAGTAGGTTAACACAGTGGTCGAATATGAGAGATTTAATACCGGAACCTCAAGCTGGATTTAGAAAAGGACTACTCAACATTTGATCATATATTTACCTTGTATGCTATTATTGAGAGATATTTATCCTTTAGCAAGCGAAAGTTGTATGTAGCTTTTGTAGATTTCAAAAAGGCGTTTGATTCTGTAGATAGAGGTAGAATGTGGAAATGCTTAAGAAATATAGGTTTGAGAGGTAAAATGTATGGTATCATAAGATCGATGTATTCCAATGTAAAGTCATGTGTCCGCTGTGGCTATGGTGTAAGTGACTTTTTCGATTGTCCTGTCGGTCTGCGTCAAGGATGTATTTTAAGTCCTTTACTTTTCTCCTTTTTCATTAACGAATTATATTTAGATATCATGAAGTCTGGTAAACATGGCATCCAACTCTCTCCCGATGTAATAGAACTTTTTATGTTATTATTTGCTGATGATGTCATTCTTATGTCCAGCTCTGTAATTGGTCTTCAAAATCAAATAGATATACTCTCAGCGTATACAGATAAATGGCAGTTGAGTGTGAATCTAGATAAAACAAACATCGTTATATTCCGAAGAGGTGGTCCTTTGTCGGCTAGAGAGAAATGGTTTTTTAAAGATAAACGTATGAATGTTGTGAATGATTATAAATACCTTGGCATATTGTTTTACCCATACGCTGAATCTGAATAAGTCCGTACTTAACCTGGCGAGGAGAGCAAAGAAAGCTCTTTTACAACTTCACTCTGTTGTTCCTATGCTCGGTCTTGTTCCACCGACTATTTACTTCAAATTATTTGACTCTCAGATACAACCGATTTTACTGTATGGATCTGAAATGTGGGGTTTTAAAGAGTATTATACCATAGAAAAAATTCATTTGCTTGCCTGTAAAAAGTTTTTTAAATGTTGGTTTGTCAACACCAAATGTTATGGTTTATGGTGAATGTGGGAGGTTCCCATTGTACATATCATCTTACTGTCGTTGTTTAAAATATTGGTGTAAAATAATTAATATGCCTGAACATCGTTTACCTAAAAAAGCTTTCAATATGCTTTTACATCTTGATTATCTTGGAAAGAATAACTGGACATCTCATATTCGCACCTTACTATTTAGATATGGTTTTGGTTGTATTTGGTTATCACAGACAGTTGGCAATGCAAATATGTTTATTAAACAGTTTCGTATGCGGGCTATTGATATGTTTAAGCAGGAATGGCATTCAACTATTAATGAAAGTTCTAGATACGATTCATATCGTCAGTTTAAGTCGTTGCTTGAGCCAGAGTGTTATCTTGCTCACCTTCAATACAGAAATATTCGCAATGCTTTTATACGGTTTAGATTAGGCCTTAATGATTTATTAATTAACCGTGGAAGATATGTTTCTATGGAAAAAAACCCAAAGATTATGTCCATTCTGTTTTATTATTGAAGACGAATTCCATTTTATGTTTATTTGTCCTGTATATGAAAATCTAAGAAATAAGTATCTACCGCAACTGTCTTTATCTCAAATCAACGTTAATCTATTGTCTTCCTTACTTTCCAGCAAAGAACCTCCAAAACAACACAAAGTTGCTCTATTTATCTACAATGCATTTTTGTTAGGAAAAGAATTGATAAGTTAGAAAATTGATTATATATGCCATTGTTAAGATGTATCTCTTTTGTATATGGGCCTATGGCCTTTCATACAATAAAATATTGAATTGAATTGAAAAAAAAAAAATTGAGTATCTGTACTGAGGAGCTCTACAAAGTGTGTTACCCACTGTTCATCTGTGAGTTGATGAGATAAACCCTGTGAACTCCGGTTTTGGAATAGAGAATACAACGATATAAATGATTTCAGTGGGTTTTATTAAAAGCGACATTGTTGTTGTTGTTCTTATTCTTCCTCCTCCTCTTCTTCTTCTTCTTAATGAGATCTGGTGGTCAGGCTCGCTGATTTGGTTGACACATGTCATCATATCCAAATCGATGCTCATGCTGTTGATCATTGGATTGTCTTGTCCAGTCTCGATTGTTCACTTGCCACCGCCGTATAGCTGGAATATTGCTGAGTTCAGTGTTAAACAACAAACAAATATTCTTCTTCATATATTATTAATATTGTAAATACTGCAGATAACCAAACGTTTTTTTTTAATGTAATGCGCCTCTAAACTAAAGGAGGTCTCGGCATGGCGGCTCCTAAAACAGTATTAAAGGGACAAGTTTATCTCGTTCACTGATTCAATTTATTATCCAAACTTTCAAGTCTCTCCTCAACATTTCACTGATCACTGCTTCTACGTTACAATCCACTGACGTTGTATTCAAACATTCTCTCGCCGACGTTATCTGCCGCACGCGCTGACCAGCATGACGTCATGTCTGGATTAGCAGTTTACGTAGCTGGTATAGTGGGCGTTCTTGTTTAAGCCGCAGCTTCGAATCAACGATCGTAAAGGGAGGAATTCCAGGCTTATCTGCCAGTGGTTCAAGTGTGTACTCTTCGTGTCTCGGGCGGAGGAGATTATGGAAGTTTTACTCTCATGCCGTGCTACCAGTCAACTACAGGGTTGTACGAAAATGCAGACGGTAATGGAATGACTGTTAAATTGCGATATCACACAATGACTTCGGAAGTGAGGTGTAAAAGGAACGTTTCCCTGGCGTGGATGCTATGTGCACATACTACGTGTTCTCTGTGTATGACTGGAAAATTATTTTTATTTACTTATCTTTAATAATTAATATAATTAAAAGATCGGACTAATGGATATTTTCGTGGAGTATTTCAGTAAAAGTCTATAATTGTAAAGCCTGGTGTTTAGTTGAAGTCATACAAACTAGTTAAGGAGTATTCGATACCTTGATACCACAGGTATGCCTGAGAAATTAGGTACCCAACAGGCCTTGTCTGTTGTAATGTAGGAAAGGTCTAAAAAGAATATTTGATGAAATAATCAATTACCATACCAAGCTGTCTTGTAATTGTCAAGCTCACTGTTTTTGCTAGATACGTGAAATTGATCCCATGTGATACGAACACCAACCTGCATGCATAGATCCGAGCCATCTTACAGACCTATATATGCTCATGTATGATATCTTATATACACAGACATGCATTCACATAGATCCGAGCCACCTTACAGACCTATATATACTCATGTATGATATCTTATATACACAGACATGCATTCACATAGATCCGAGCCATCTTACAGACCTATATATACTCATGTATGATATCTTATATACACAGACATGCATTCACATAGATCCGAGCCATCTTACAGACCTATATATACTCATGTATGATATCTTATATACACAGACATGCATTCACATAGATCCGAGTCATCTTACAGACCTATACATACTCATTTATGATATCTTATATACACAGACATGCATTCACATACATGTAGATCCGAGCCATCTTACAGACCTATATATACTCATGTATGATATCTATATACACAGACATGCATTCACATAGATCCGAGCCACTTTACAGACCTATATATACTCATGTATGATATCTTATATACACAGACATGCATTCACATAGATCCGAGCCATCTTACAGACCTATATATACTCATGTATGATATCTTATATACACAGACATGCATGCACATATTCCATATGCTACGTACATAGGAATACATTCACGGGCCCGTGCCGCCAGATGGTCTGAACGCACATGTCCGACTCGCTAGTTTTCGTGCGTGCATAAACAGATCCGATTTGTTACGAACATGCATTAATGCATCCGGTATGCCATGTACACAAGCATGCATTCTCAAACCCGACTTCCCTGTCTTACCAGATTATACTACATTACAAAAGTGCATGCACAGACTCTGTATGCTACGATCTCCATGCATTGATAGTCAGTGCTAAGATACGGTGCATATATCACACATGTTACTTTACAGTTCGGCACGAACAGTTCCTGTATGGTCTTGGCACAGATCTGCATTTATAGACTTCATGTGCCAAATATATGTACGGACCCGATATGTTACCCCATAAATTAAGGACACAGACCTCATAAAATAGGGACACAGACCACGTGACACAGATCCCACAAATTAGGGACACAGACCCCATAAATTAGGGACACAGATCACGTGACACAGATCACGTGACACAGATCCCATAAAATAGGGACACAGACCACGTGACACAGATCCCACAAATTAGGGACACAGATCCCATAAAATAGGGACACAGACCACGTGACACAGATCCCACAAATTAGGGACACAGACCCCATAAATTAGGGACACAGATCACGTGACACAGATCCCATAAAATAGGGACACAGACCACGTGACACAGATCCAACAAATTATGGACACAGACCCCATACATTAGGGCTACAGACCTCAAGTACAGTCCCCATAAATTAGGGACACAGACCCCGTGACACAGACCCCATAAATTAGGGCTACAGACCTCAAGTACAGTCCCCATAAATTAGGGATACAGACCCCGTGACACAGACCCCATAGATTAGGGTCATAGACCATTATGAATAGATCCGGTCTGCCACAGACGTTATGTGTTTCCAAGTTTCTAGCTTACACATGGCACACCGTAATATATGATTTCTACCAGGAATTCAGAATAATGTGTCGATGCATTATCTTACAGCGATGACCTTAGTTCTAGATGTATGGAAGTTCGGATTGGAGTAGAGTAGAATATGAACTAAGTACGTTTCATCGTAACGAATTTCAGAGCCACGTGTTGAGGTTGATGTCAATAAAACAGTGTGAGTGACGGTTCCCTCTCCATCGGCATGCCACAAGACATGTTTTACTGACGGATGCACACCCGAGGGCATGACCTGCTGGGTTAATGAATTCCGATTGAAAGAAAAACACCTGTACGACATACTTCTAGGGGGGATATACATTCTGCAAGTCTCGGATGTTTCCGACAAGTCAGGTTTACGTACCTGCTTAATGATTTCATAAATGACATAATCTGAGGCTAAACTTGATGGGTAAATGAATTCGGAAGGGGGAAACCGACCTTTATGACATGCATTTGAAAAAGTATATTCTGAAGGTTCCGGATATTTCCGTCAGCTAAAGCATTCCAGATATCATGTAGAGTTGACTATCCAACAGGGTAAAAAGGCTTTTCGCTAGCGCCCTGGTAAATCGCTAAAATACACGATGGTCATTTGTCGTCAGTCTGTGGATAACTGTATACATATTCATTGGTCGTCATACCTTCGAGTTAACACGCTTTCATTGTACCCGTAATTCACTGAGGTGGAGGGGTCGTTGTCTTGAGGTCTCCCATTGCTGCAACACTGAAAGCTAGCATTCCCAGCGATGGTGGACCTGTAGTTAATGCGTACACTCTGTGACTTCAGGTTTGGGGTTCGATACCACATGTGTCGTCTGCTATTAATGCGTATGTCAGTGCATGGCCATACCTTCGTGTTTCTGCCGCACCGCACCGTCACCGCACCGCCATCGCACCGCACCGCACCGCACCGCACCGCACCGCACCGCACCGCACCGCCACCGCCACCGCCACCGCCACCGCCAGCGCACCGCCACCGCCACTGCACCGCCATCGCATCGCATCCCATCGCAAAATTAGATTTTACCAATGAGACTTAAATCATTTCAGGCCTTCCTTCAACATTAATCTATTATGCTAAGATGCGAGACCTGTTTAGACCTGTCGTAAACCGACTCACTGATACAGGAAACAGGCGTGATGCACTCGAGTACTGGCGATATTATGCATAGTGCTTGATGTTGACACACTACGGCTGGGTAAATATATTCTGCCTTTAGCGATGTTCCTGCCATATCAGGACAGGACCATCAGGCGTTGGTAAAGGATAATTGTTCACATGATTGGAATCAAACCGGGGTCTCTAGTGGGACGAACGACCATTTAAACCGCCAGTCTACCACATCGTCCCCAATGGGTATATAAAGTTACTAAATGTCACTTCCATGGATGGAATCGTGTAAACGTGCTATAAATCATGAAACTATCCGAGAACACCCGGTGGTATCACGGTTTTTCAGTGATCCACTCATATGATACTTCTTCAATTTTACTCTTTCACACCCACCGAGGGGTGGTGGGGTAGCATAGTGGTTAAAACGTTCTCTCAGCATGCCGAAGATCCGGGTTCGATTCCCCACATGGGTGCAATGTGTGAAGCCCATTACTGGTGTCCCCCGCCGTGATATTGCTGGAATATTGCTAAACTAAACACACTCACCTACACCTACTGGAATCTATTTCGTTGAGTAAGCAAGATTGTTTATTCTGTAGGATTGAGGATATATAAACTCTGTCAAAAAAGAAACGCAACCCCCTGTATTTTAGAGATTTTGATCTGAAGTTTTAGGACGACACGGCATTTTTATTATTTAAGACAGAAGTCTGAAATTTGGCAGAATAATAACCCAGATGGGCATGTTTAAAATTGTCATTTCAAAAGTCATCTCACAGACACCAGTTTGTCACCAGGGGGGCGTCTTTCTCAGTATCTCGTATGAGCACCACGCGCTGCAATCACTGCACGGCATCTCCTTGGACAAGAACAGATAAGACGCCGGATTCTTTCCTGGGGAATGGCTCTCCACTCCTCCTGCAGTGCAACGGCGAGCTGTTGCAGCGTCTGTGGCGGCGGCTGACGTTGACGTACGCGTCGATCCAGAGTATCCACAGGTGTTCAATAGGGTTGAGGTCTGGTGATTTAGAGGGTCATGGCAAGACATTGACGTTGGAATTCTGCAGAAAGTTCATTGTTGCACGTGCAGTATGAGGCCGGGCGTTGTCCCGTTGAAAAATCTGTGTCTGTTGGTCAATAATCGGGAGAAGGTGAAGCTCTAACACGTGGTTGATGTAACGTTGGGCTGTCAGGTTCCCTGGAACGATCACCAAGTCTGATTTCTGGTTGTATGAGATGGTTCCCCAAACCATGACGCTTTCTCCGCCAAATCTGTCCACCTGTCGGACGCAGATGGGCGCAAAACGTTATGACGTCTCCTATACAGACGCTGTCTTCCGTCGTGACGTTGCAAAAGAAAACGTGATTCATCAGAAAACCAGATTCGCCTCCAGTTTTGTAAAGTCCGTATCCTTACGTTGTTGCACCACCTGAGTCGTCGGCGTCGATGTAGGGGCGTAGTACAGGTCCAACAACTGGTCTACAGGCACGTAAACCCGCTTCTTTCAGACGGTTCCTAATCGTTTGAGCTGACACTCTCCTCAAACCTGGTATTTGTGTGGCAGTCACGGTTGGTAGGGCATGCCGATTACGCAGGTGATGGACCAGGATGTACCGATCTTGAAGGGGGGTCGTGCTTCTTGGCCTTCCACTTCTCGGGCGATCGTTGGTCAAATTGAAGTTGTTGTAGCGGCTCCAAAGTCCGGATATCGTTGTTTTGTGAACATTTAGGTGCCGTGCAACAGTTCCAAAACTTTCTCCGGCTTGAACACGACCAATGGCGATATTTCGGTCGGCAGCACTCAATCGTGGCATTTTTAACACAGCTTTTCGGCGACAAATGAATGAATATAATACGGAAGCACATGGGCTTTTATACACCCCTACATTAACTGCCATTTTCATGATTTGCATGTGTTTTTTTTTGTGCGAAGTCACCATGAGGGTCATTTCATGCGTTGTGACGGAATACGCAATTAAATACACTTATGCGTACAAATGCAGTTGTTTGGATGGTAATCTTCATTAATTACGTGTATCATTTCAATACATTCGAATAAAATTTAGTTTGGAAGCAATAACTTTATTCAAACGAATTTTTCATATCTGAGGACAGGGGTTGCGTTTCTTTTTTGACAGAGTTTATTTTCAAGGCCAAATATAACCTGAAGTTCTTGAAAGGCATTTAAAAGAATACATTTCACCTTTTTATGGATAACAACTTCTTTTTATTCTTTGTACGACGTTTCAGAGCTAATTCTTGTTCCTTCACCTGATGAAACGTCGTGCAAAGAATAAAAAGAAGTTATTGTCCATGAAAACATGTCATGTATTCAAATATAACCTGTTTTTCTATAGAGGAATGCCTTGTATGTCATCGTCCATGAGGTAAAACCATATTAGGTAACATTACTGAATAAACAACACTGACTGAGTGAGTTTGGTTTTACGCCGCTTTTAGCAATATTCCAGCTACATCACTGCGGGGGACACCAAAAATGGGCTTCACACATTGTACCCATGTGGGGATTCGAACCCGGGTCAACGGCGTGACGAGCTAACGCTTTAACCACTAGGCTAAGGCTAACGCTTTAACCCGACCGCCCCCGAATAAACAACAATGTAAAGTAACTTCAAACAACGGAAAACATAGTTTGACACCTTGCTTGTCGTAAGAGGCGACTAACGGGACCGAGTGGTCATGCTCGCTGACTTGCTTGACACATGTCATCGTATCCCAATTTCGTAGATCGATGCTCATGATGTTGATCACTGGATTGTCTGGTCCAGACTCGATTATTTATAGACCTACGCCATATAAATGGAATATTGCTGAGTGCTGTGTAAAACTAAACTCAATCAATCTTACGACAAACTTGGGTTGCTGAAGACTAATTCTAACACGGGTCATCACGGGTCATAGCTGATATGTATACTCATGATGTAATAACGTCATGTTCGATAACATCGCTTATCTTGAGGCACGTAAAGGATACTGAAGAAGAAACTGAAGCTTCCCTTTCTATCTTTTAAAATCACTTGGCAGAGTGGCGTTCCTTGCATGAACCCACTATACGTTGGTCCCGTTGTATCCAAGGTCCCTGTTCCACGCTACAATGGTCGTAAACTAGACTAAGGCTTAGTCTCTGAATATATATAATTTTGATAGTAACAAATAAGCCCATTTATATTGAAAAGGAGCCCTAGGGAGACCAGAGATCCTGAACCTGAGGAAATCTAGACTTGCTTTATTTATGGCTTTAGCACTGCAGAGAGGGCTTGGCAGTAGGGAAATTAATGTGGTTCAGGGACTGTGAGACAGACTAGTCGTAAACCTACGTTAAAGGATAGGAGTTACGGCCTCCTTAGCGCTAAGATCGCTTTGTGAAACGGGACCCAGGCTCCTTCTAGTTATGACCTTTGGCTTGTAAAAGGTCTACGAACTGTCTCTCAGGATATCCACCTCAGTTAAGCAGTCACGGCGTGAGAAACTGTTCAATGTGGGTTTATACAAAGCCTACACCCAGCTTATCTGTCATGTGACATACCTCACTAGCAAGACAATACAAACATGTGCATGTGTTAGTGTGGGTCTAGTACCATTTATACGATGCATACATACATGCATGCCTAACACATGGGTCTGTTTCCTATCTAATCCTTTGTTTACTAACTGATTATTGAAATGTTTACATATTCGTGTTGTGTTTTATTTGTGCTTCAAGTTGTATGTTCTACTAATTCTTGTACGTTCTATTCATGATTGTATGTCCTACTAATTCTTGTATGTTTTATAGATTATTGTATGTCCTACTAATTCGTGTATGCTCTATTGATTATTGTATGTTCTACTAATTCGTGTACATTCTATTGATTATTGTATGTTCTACTAATTCTTGTATGCTCTATTGATTATTGTATGTTCTACTAATTCTTGTATACTCTATTGATTATTGTATGTTCTACCAATTCGTGTACATTCTATTGATTATTGTATGTTCTACTAATTCGTGTACACTTTATTGAATATTGTATGTTCTACTAATTCCTGTATACCCTATTGACTATTGCATGTTCTACTGATTCTTGCGTGTTCTACTAATTAGTGTATGTTCTACTGATCGTTGTATGTTCTACTGTACATCCTACTGTTCATGTATATTCTCTAGTTTTGCAGGTTCTATCAACTATTGTACGTTCTACGGATACTTGTATGTTCTACATAGTTTTGCATGTTCTACTGATTTTTGTATGTTCTACTGGTTCGTGCACGTTCTATTGATCATTATATGATCTACGTTTTCTTGTATGTTCTACTACTCTTGGATGTTCTACTGATTATTGTACCGATACTTTTGATGTTTATTGATGGTGGTTATGTTTTATTGATTCTTCTATGTTCTACTCTTTCTATATTGATTTTTGCATAGTTTGTTGACGGAAGTGTTAGACCTCATGTGTGTTTTACAGATTACGGCATTCTTTTTCACAAAGCACGGTGAACAAGAAAGGTAATAATTTGGAACAGCTTTCCATATTTTGTAGACATATAACAGATATGGATGGCATATTTTACTGTAAATGTACATCTGAGCATAAAGAGAATTAGCCGTAAATTCGTGAATTAGATGAAACTGACTGCCATTAAACGCTTGGTCATAGTATCCTGCTCGAAAACGAAGAAGAGATTTATGGGCTTTCTTTACACTCAATAATGAGATGTGATTAACTATAAGAACTGCTACTTGAACAATGATAAGTTAGATATGCATGGGTTATTGGGGAATTGATTCCACCCAATGTCTGCCTAATACAACCCTTTGCTCTCTGGGGTACTAACGACTCGAAACGTATTTACACCCCGCACCACCAGTGTGTATAGATGATATCTTGTCTCACAATATCCAAGAATCACATCGTCTTTACCAATGGTGAACATGCAAGAGCGCTGTGTCAATTTTGTCCCTTCATCGTGAAAGGATGTAGGTCTAAGACACCAAGTGATGCCCACAAGCATAGATACATAATAAGGGCGACTTCGAAATCACGACCTTTCGTGCCCACCGGATGCAGCTCTAGCAAAGGCTCCCTTGCCTCTAGTGCCGTACGATCGATTAGTATGGTATTCCACCACAAACATATGCTTACAATCTATATAGTACACTTGACAGATTTACAAGGATGGCATTGTATTTAATGTGACTATTTCGTTATCCATAAAGTGAGTGAGTGAGTTAAGATGACATTGGCAATATTTCAGCCACATCGTGACTGAATCAAGTTATAGTTTTAGAATAGTTAAAAGTACATTATAAACACATGTCAACGAAGGACAGTAAAACACCTACAATATCACAGACCAAATGTAAAACTGGTAATTTAATCAAAAACATTTTAACTATATATGACAAAACAACATTAAAACAAGCTGTAGATTGACAACAACTGAAGGGTGATCACCATGCGAGGGACCATGGGGACTTACAGTACTTTTGCTTCCATCTACACCATACCTTCAGCTGCTAGCAATTTAGAGAAGTCTAGCCATATATTACAAGGACATATATTCTACGATAAAAGCAGTGGTGAGATTAAATATACTTTGAAAGACGTGGTATTACACACCTTTATCAATTAAATAAAAGCCAAAACGCTCATATACCTTGACCTATTTGGATTAAACACGTTTCATTTCTTCATTCAAAAATACTGTTGGTAACAATTAACATCAACCTCCAATGCCACCTGCGTCACGAGCCATTAACTCGTATCTATCGACCAGCATATGTTGGTGGGGACCAGTTCTAACCTGTAAGTTCCATATCATGCAACCAATAAACATTTCTTATTACTTTTAGAAATGCCATCTTCAATGTTTGTCATGTCAGCATTTTTTACCTGGGCGTATCACCTTAAATCTGCCATATATATAAGTATAATTACCCATCTGAGACTACTCAGTTCAAAAGAGGCATTCATACAAATCCACATAACTCAATCCATTCAGTGTCACGCCACGGGATTTAGTCCATCACCCACAGATTTATGTTAGATGTAATCTCGACACAATACACTGACATTTTCACTCGTCCCATGCAACATCATTAATAGCAATAAAATTTTAAAAAAACACACGTCCACCTCCCTCACTTGAGAATAGCAACAGTGACTGTTGACTCGAAGTATGCCCATTAACAATATTTGGTAATTTAAGATATACCAAACCTGTCTTGCGAGAGTTAGACCTAATTCCTTGATTGTCTCGCCTCGCCGGCTCAGCGTATGTTCTTCATATGAAAATATGTAAAATACGCTGATACGAGTTGTCAATGGCCTCCTCTTAATAGCGGGCTCGCGGGAGGTCGACTGCAATGGCTATTCAGTTTCATGTGATGGAGAAAATCACAATTATAAAATTTGTATGCCGCTGTGTTATTTTACAAACGAACCTAAGATGAACTGTATATTTTACACATACCTTATCCACATTAAAAACGAATTTCCTTAACATAGCTTATGTTGCTAGGCAATAAAAACACAATGGTCATGATCTGACTAAGTGCCATCGGTTTGCATCTTTTTAACGCAGAAAAATGGGAGTCAAAAGATATGTTTTTCATCGGGTGTGGAAATATTAAACCGATGATCCTTCGTCGTATGGTCTTTATAAAGAGATTGTCTCGCATCGTAGCTTGTGGTCTTTGATGTGTGATACATCTCACATATTGTGTTGATACATCGTCTTCTTTAGTGTGAACATGTATTAAGAATTTTACAATAACGGGTTAAAGATACACCGTTGTCGCCTCATTAATACTGATGTAAATAACACCTTGAAGTGACCTACCCCGACGATAGTGGTTAAAGTCAAGTATCGTGTTTTAGTCAAGTCAGGTGACATATCTGACCATGAAAGTAATGAAATATGACATATCTGACCACGAAATGTGATAGATCTGACTGTGAAAGTTATGCAGTGTGACATATCTGACCTTGAAAGTCATGAAATAGGACATATCTGACCATGAAAATATGTAAAATACGCCGACATATCTGACCATGGATGCCATGAAATATGACATATCTGACCATAGATGCCATGAAATGTGACATATTTGACCAGAAATGTCATCAAATGTGACACATCTGACTGTGAATATTATGAAATGTGACATATTTGACCAGGAATATCATGAAATGTGACATATCTGACTGGGAAAATCATGAAATGTGACATATCTGACTGTGAATGTCATGAAATGTAAATCTGACCGAGAAAGTCATGGAGCCTAACAAACACACCCAAAACTGAATGAATTCTTGAATTGTTCATTGACATAATCGAAATCATGGGACAAATGAGATGTGATAAATATAATGTTGTTATACACATGTTTTGTTCGTTGTTTAACAGTGCACTCAGCCATACGACTGCATTAGTCATTATCTGACTGCATTAGTCATTATCTGACTGCATTAGTCATTATCTGACTGCATTAGTCATTATCTGACTGCATTAGTCATTATCTGACTGCATTAGTCATTATCTGACTGCAACTGTCATGAAATGCAACAAATACACTCTAACATGCGCCTGAATTGATAAATTGTTCATTGACATGATGGAAACCTTGGGATAAAGAGGCAATATCCTGCCTTTTGACGATGGTCTGTAATTAAGTCAGCCTGAACCAGATAATGTAGCGATTGACACCATTAACATCGATTTACCCAACTGGACTCTGATCCAGCTAGCCAGGTGGCTGGACCTCCCAGCTCTGTTAGTTGCCTCTGACTACAGGCATGAGTTGTTGAAGACCAGTAGAAAAGAGGATCTTCCCGGAATAATAAACACCTACACACACACCTACACACACGCCTACACACACACCTACACACACGCGCGCACACACACTCACACGCACGCACGCACTTTAGTGAGCAAGTATTGCTTACTGTAACCTCCCTTCCTCAAATTGTAAATTTCTTCGTGTTCACGCTTTGTTCGCATGAGATTTGTGATTTAATATATAGACCCGGATGGACCTTGACATATTTCCTTCACGATGACACTGCACAATGGAGTGACACTCAACAAAATATTTCGACCTTTCGAAGAAGACCTCGGAATATATTTACCCGCCGTGGTATGAAGAAGATAAGAGACCATTAAAAACTAAACAGCTTTCTCGAGATACGAGGTACTGTCACAGCGGAATATATTTCAGAATAAATGCATTAACTCTCAACTAACATATTGAGTTCTGATAATAAAACGAGTATTTTTTAAGCCACAAGATCGCAAAAGGCCGGACACACTTTCACGAAAGGCGTCAAAACGCATCTTAAAAACCAACCGTATATTACCAAATATGACCACTTGAGACATTGTGATATTTATCACCCCACTTCCAAACTGAGTCTACTCCCTGAAGAACAGTGGGGTGCTTATTCCACGAACATGTGATAAGAACAACGTCCAAGCTCGTCTAAGATACGATTTAGGAGTCCCGTCACAATCATAGGTCTAATATCCATACTAAGATAAATTTATATTCATCGAAACCGATTTCTAGGCTGAGGTTACCCTCCCCTCCCAACTAATCAAACACGAGCCTTTCCTATATGTCCTGGGTAATTTATTATGGTGAGACAGATCGATGACCCAAAGAATTTTTTTATGCATGCATGTCGGTTTCAACTCAGGGGTCGTATCATAATATATTCGGGATAATTTTTCTGAGATCAAGATCCTGCAGCGTCCATGGCAGGGAACCTTACACAGAAAAAATTGACACCTTCCATCTAATACTTTTAATGAGTGAGTGAGTAAGGTTTTGCACCGCTTTTAGCAATATTCCACCGAAAACAAAGCGGGAGACACCAGGAATGGGCTCCACACGTTTAACCTATATGGGAGTGAGTGAGTAGTACGTCGCTTTTAGCAATATTCCAGCAATGTCAAGAAGGGGGACACCAGAAATGGGCTTCACACATTGTGTGGGTCTTCGGCATTACGAGCGAACGCTTTAATCACTAGGCTCCCCAACCTCTACTAATCATTTTAGCATGGACGTCGTGACAGTACAAGTTAAAACTATCATACTAATACTTAATACAACTTAATATCATCATACTAATACTTAATACAATTAATATTATCATACTTATAGTATGACCAGAAATTATTGAGAATTTTAGGAATATGTTTAATTGGATTTCTAGTATAAACAACCTTGACCAGCTATCAAGTGCTTGGTTTCATTCAAGAGAGACAACTCCGTTAATCCTTTTTCATTAGTTTGTGAAGAGTTGTGCCCCTTTGTTTTACTTGCTAGCAGACGGCCTTTTCAGTGATCCTCAGTATGGATGATTTACAGAAGAGGAAGTTGATTTTGGAGTATTATAACAAGGACATCAGATCAGCTAAAGTGATTTCAAGTAGAACAGGCATCCCTTTGTCCACTGTTTATCGTGTTTTGAAAAATATTGCAAATGGATATGGCATTGAGCACCAGGGAGGCACAGGTAGGCCCAGAAAATTGACTGTCGGTGACAGGGGGCGGCTTGGTATTCTTGTTTCTAAAACACACGAAGGAGTTTAGAAAACTTAAGGCTGGATATGATTGATAGAGGAACTGTGGCTGTCTGTAAGGAGACAATTTGAACTGAGTTGCATGCAATGGGTTGGCAGAAGAGTTGAGGAATTCCATCACCGATCATGAAACCTGAACAAAAGGAGCGAAGGTTGAACTGGTGCTTACAGCATAGAAATTTTAACTGGGACAATGTGATTTTCTAGGATGAAAGTTCTGTGTGGCTGTTTCCTAATACACTGAAATTCTGGACCAAACAAACTGAAAAACCTTTGTATAAGCGCCCAAAGTACAGTCCGAAATTTAACGTGTGGGGTGGCATATCTGTGTTAAGGGCAACGGATACACAGATATTCTCGAGGGACATTTACTTCCATCTGCTCACGTGTTCTATGGAAATTTTTGGATTTTCCAGCAGGACAACGACCCAAAACATCGTTCAAAGCATTCACAGGCCTGGTTTCGGACCCAAAATATGACATTATTAGATTGGCCAAGCTATAGCCCTGACCTAAATTCAATACAAAATGTTTGGGGACTTATGAAGGAAAGTGTCAATAAGAAAAATCTGACAAATATTGCTGAAATGAAAGAAGAGGTGGTCCGATATTGGGACAGCATGGACCACGACTTTCTAACCTCTTTGATCAGTTGTATCCCCGCCGCATTGAAGCCTGCATTGCTGTCCATGGTGACTTGGCAAAATACTAACTGTTCACCTGTCTTTGAATCTGGAGTTATGTTCTGCTAATATTCACATTTAATACGTGAGTAATGAGTGAAAAAAAATAAAATTTACAATCTTTAAATTCTCAATAATTTCTGGTTGTACTGTAATAATAGTATACAGTCATACTATAGGTTCTCAGCGTCAGGCTCATGTCTGGTGTCCCCCTCTGTGATATTGCTGGAATATTGCTAAAAGAGGCGTAAAACTAAACTCACTCACTCACTCTCACCATCAGTGACATTCCATGACATTCCCGATCCGAAGCACATAGATTTATACCTGTGCCTAAGGCACATTTATACTGGAGCTTCGTGATCATCTATTTCCCATGACCATTATTTGCTCATCTTCAAAAGCATGTCAGTCCGTTTCGGTATTGATAACCATAGCAAATCGATCGCTTATATTAGATCGGTGACATTACGCGCAGAAAAAAGGGTTCCACGTGTTATATGGATAATAATCAACGATGTTTATTAGATCAGCATTACCACTCTCCCGAAGGGTTTCGGCAATATAACCGACAATTATATAAATGTACACAAATCAAGATCAAAGTGTATTTAACGCGCCTGCTTATAATACATGAGAAACGCATGTGAATCATAAAAGATAATTATTTTTCAGAATTAAATGTATTTTGGGACCTTTTATTGCAACCCAGGCGAAAGTTCTAAAAGAAGCATAGTGATTACATCATTCCTGAGCTCACTAGGAACATGTTATAATTGCAGGCAGTGTTTTATTATAGGTTAGGAGATTTAGCTATGGATTTACATGAAAATAGATTCTTTGAAATATGAATCAACGCCCTGCAATAAACCATGAGCTTCAACGGTTTCAAATGAGGCACTCCATTAAATGTTGATGTTAATTTACCTCTCGGATGTTTGGATTTGGGATATTGTTTGTGTATAATCTGTCAACATCATTTAGTGAAGGGCAGGTTTATTAAGGCTTCTAGGATCTACTGGTTGTGGTTTCGGATGGGGACGAGGGGGGGTGGGGGTGGGGTGGGTTTAAGGAGTGGTGTGTGTGGAAGGGGGTTGTAACAAACCAGAGGTTGAGGGGGTGGATTGGTTGTCGGTGGTATTGTACTCTGTATTATGTGACATTGCTTAAGATATCACTATATCAATCACTGAATTCATTGACCTAGTTTCTTAATTTACAGGCTGCCTTCTTGTAGCTGGAATATTGACTGCGTCGTAAAATAGCAATTATTCTCAGATATTCAAAAGATATAAAAACCTTCAAAATTAAAAAATTATTTTGTTGAAATTATACTTGAAATGTGTATGCAATCACGTTTTTCGCTTGTAGTATCGACCCTTAGTATTTCAGATTACACGTTTTGAAAGTGTCAGTTTACAATGATTAACACCACTTGATTTCGCAAAGTTGCAAACGGTGTCTGCTCGGGAAAACCACATTTGAAAAATACCAATTGCCGCTAAAGCCACATTTCAAGAACAAACCTCAGCGCCGCGAAATGAGTAATTATAAGGAATCAATACCGTTTTTTCAAATACGCGTCACCCAATGATCACAATGGATTAAATTTGTATCATTTTAGTGACCCGTCCTTTGTTAACATATGATGGGCGGCTTATTCTCGTTCATGTTTTAGTTAACGTATGATACCATTAATCTTGTTATGTGTATTCTGTCCTTTAATCTTGCATTCTCTGCTTTTATTGTATGTTGTATTATCTTAATTCCTATGTATAGAATCTGTTCTGAGATAAAATGAAACATGCTAATGGGTCATTCTGTGGACAAAGTCAATTTCAGCTTTTGCTCTTAAGAAAATTTTATTGGTATTTTTTGTGTTTATATGTCTTCATGTAAACTACTTTAGTTTGCATGATTGGTATATTGCATCAGCAGAGACGTTTGGACAATAATTTTCCACAAAATTAAATGTGACGTTTCAAATTTAAATCAAAATGTCAAAACCTCCAGTGAATAAAACTGAAAATAAATGGAATATATTTTTGCTTTTCTATGTTAAATACGGTACCCTATTATGGAGCTTAACAATGTTGTGATAGCATTGCCGCCAAAGCCATATTTCCACGTTGTTAATCCGTGTCCCTTGCCGGGAACGCCACACAATTTTTATTCTTTTTTCTCAAATATTGCTTAACCGGGCTGTAACCTCGCAAACACGTAATCAGTTCCATAGGTTGTTGTTCACGACGTTGCTCCAGGGTCACTACAGACACTGAATGATGGCTTCACTATAACATCAGCGAACAGGGACGCACAGCACATTACGAATGTGTCAGTGTTGTGGATGTAATTGGCTCAACGTTGCCAAAAATACCTTTAATTCTGTTTGAAGTTGTCATTGACATCTATAGATCTGCACGGTGACAACTTACCAATTCCAGCCAGCATGGCTTCAACACCTATTTTTAAGCGAAGCTTAAAGTTATATCACTTCTACTTTTTATTAGCTCTTGCTTCGCCCAGTGCCATCAACCACCTTTAGCTCTGTGCTACGACATTTTACAAGCATTGCTTCTACACGGATCCACATTGTCAGACATTGCACTATATATACTTCCTAGCCAAATGTAGAGATAGCATCAAAATTGGGTAATATGATACACCCGGCATTATCACCCATATTGCATATCTTGACCAGGTTGAACACCAGTACTTGACGCCGTCCATTAGACCATGTGTTTAATACTAATTCAGTTGGTCTATGAACATGTGGACAGTTTCAACAATGGGGTAAACTTTGTTTGTTTTAGTAATCTGATACATTGTATGGCTAGTTCCATATCAACAAGAATTGTTGGAGGTTGGGGGTGTCATACTTATTACTGGATAACATTTTACTGCTGCAGAAAGATACTTTTCCAATATTTGGCCTAGGACTATAAACGAATGCACAGCATCAGATCCAGCTAGTCAGGCTACCTCTTCATTGCCTATTTCTCTCCCCAGTTCCAGGTTATCAACTTTAGCTCTGCATGGTGCCATGTTATAAGTCATTGCTACATTACTAGATATAACTCTACCCGACCCTTCTCTGTGTGATATTACTGCACGGTGCCATGTTGTAAGCCATTGCCACATTACTAGATATAACTCTACCCGACCCTTCTCTGTGTGATATTACTGCACGGTGCCATGTTATAAGCCATTGCCACATTACTAGATATACCTCTACCCGACCCTTCTCTGTGTAATATTACTCTGCATGGTGCCATGTTATAAGCCATTGCCAAATTACTAGATATAACCCTACCCGACCCTACGCGGTGCCCATCTCATCTAGGGATATTACTCTGCCATGGTCACATTACTAGATATAACCCTATGTGGCCCCTGTCTATGTGATATTACTCTGCATGGCCCTCCATCAGCAGCTTTGTTCTACCCGATTCTTCATGGCCACCTATTGCTATTCATGGCTCAGTCATGTGTGTCAATGTCATGCACGGTTTAAGTTGCCAGCTGTATCTCTGAATGGCTCCAAAATACCAGACATAATTCTGCGTAGCTCTGTATTATATAAGCCATAGCATCGCTTGACACAACTGCACTGCTTTTTAACTGAAGGCTTTCCAATAACAAGACGTTACTCAGCACGGCTCCACATTGCTAGAACGAAACTTAAAAGATGAAGCCGACGTCATGCGCATCGTCGAGGACCTCGCCTACGATATGACGCTTCCTGTCTTATCAGTGAGACTTTCTCAAGAATAAACTCTTTTTTTTTAAAGAATGTTCACACATGGAATTTTTTGTAGTTTTGTACCACTATTGTACGATGTTCTTGTCTCATGAGAAATGGTCTCCATTCAATACATGCTGCATCCCACACATAAAGGGGAGGTGGGGTGGCCTAGTGGTTAAATCGTTCGCTCGTCACGCTGAACACCCGGGTTCTATTCCCCACATCGGCACAAAGTGTGATCTCATTTCTGGTGTCCCCCGCCGTTATATTGCTGGAATGCTGTAGTCTGTCATACAGACGCCGAAGCAACTATATCCAAGGAGGCCCTCACAAGTCTAGAAAATGTGGCAAGTCTGAATTTCCACAGCTTTAGAATGAAGAAAGTCTCAGGGCTCCTTTTCATTATATATTTTTGTTTTACTATGAGGTTTTTTTGTAAAATATGTTCATTCCAGAGACTAGTTGTTAGTATAGGAATATTGCTACAAGCGGCGTAAAACCAAACTCACTCCTCACACATAACATTACACATCGCAGACAGTTGGATACAAATCTGTCAATGTATTCCGATGCTCATATACACACACTAAACAGACAACTTGTAAATTATTATCAAATAAGTACTCTTCACACTGTGAAAGGTCTGCTGTGCATTTTCATCTGTGTTCTAGTTACTGTACATGCCGGGAATATGTCTGAAACACGATATTAAAATCATGATGACATGACCTGTTTGAAATCTCATATGAATTAACCTAAGGACTTGGTCACAACAAATGATTCGTCAAGGCAGATAAGGGTTGCCTCATGACGTATGAAAACCTAGGAGGTCGACTGGAAACTGAAAGGTTTTATCCTAAATGTAATGTTGGTGTTATCTACTTGCATTTTTCAACAAAAAGCCATTAAGGTCCTCATACTTCCACCATGCTGGAGACCCTGAATCCAACTAATGGAGGTACTCCATAGCAGAAATGACGTCATCGTCATATGCTAAATGCTTGCCAGGCGTTTCTTTCTGGTTGGAAATCAGGAGCCAAATCTTGGAACACGAAGGATGTGTAATGAGCTCCAAACAACCAACCTTGTGTGCAGGTGCTGTGATTCCATGGAACAACACATCTTCGGTGACTTCTCAAGATGTTTAGCTTTGATATTACCCTGCGTTTGATGATACAGATTAGCATTATACTGACCATTAACGATCTGATTCTTAGACCCCCAATAGGATTTATTTGGAATCCTAGAAACTAATGCCAGCATCTTAAATGCCACCTGATGATTTTGCCTTTTTCAGATGAGATGTTATATTTCCACTCCTTTCACTGTTGTCTCACCTGATGTTGGTGGACTCATCTATGGTTATGAATCGATCAGCAGAATTAGCTGGCTCTGTTAATTATTTCTCGTTAAAAATCATGAAAGTTAGCTTAAAGGATTTCTGTTGAAGACGGAAGGATGTCTGTTAAATTTTTGTCACTGAAAGTTCATTTTCTCATCATGTTCTCAATTCTCCCATGAGAGATGCCGACTGTATTGGCTCTGTGACGTGAGTTGACATATGATCTTCTATATGTATATCATATATATGGCAATCCATAATCATGTCTTGCATTTTATCAATACTATATTGGTCTTGGCAGTTGAAGGGTCTTCGTGATCTTGGGTCGTCTTCGAGGCTCTCTCTCTCTCCATCAGGAACTCCGCTGCCCACCATCTTTCATCCTATTTCCATATCTATACTTAATTTTGGGTTTCCTTTTGACAAAATATGGAGCATCATCACTGAATATAGCACCATGTCCGCGTCATTTCGGTGGCCAATTGAGTCCATGTACGTCAAAAGAGAAAACCTAGTCACTTTAAAAGTACTTATAGACATGTGATCCCTGGTTGTGCATTTGGTTCAAATGCAACTTTTAAGATCCGTATTCTCTATTATAACTTTTAGAGATTCTTTCGGGCCTCATTAAAAGACAATATAACGTCAGGTTACTTTGATTACAAGGAAAATGACATAATTCTCGAACAGTAAGCATCTAACAAAACTCTCCATGTAAATAAGGAGATGATATGGGTGGAGTATGTTGGATCGGAGTGACTCGCCAAGGGTTTTATGTAGACGTCATTTCTCAAACTTGCTTGACCCCAGTGTGTTACAAATAACATAAAACACCAATAAGGATTTAAACGAGCCATGCAACTGTCACTTGGACTAACAGATTTGAGTTGCGGTCAAAGGGCGAAATGTGTCCAATAAGAAACCTATTACCGAGGAGATTGAATATGTGACAGGTAAACAATGTTTCCTTTTATAGAACATCATATTAACATTGAGTTGTTGCATCATTAATCCCCTCTTCGCTACTATCTTTGCTAGATCTGTTCAGCATATTTCTTATACTCGGCAAACGTATGACTATATTACTCAGAGGTCACAGATCAAGCGAGATACAAATGCATTCACACCAGTGGTATGTTAAGTCTACGAGGAAAAAACTAGTTTCGCAGCAGTTAATTAATTCTGTGTGAAGATATTATAGCAAGAACGTGTGTTATCAACACGTGCTTGTTTGTTTTGAAATCACCATATGCACTGTCCGCCATTGTTGCTGGGCGAGAGGACTAAAAAGACGAATCGTGTGTACATTCGGATTTGGATTGAGTTGGTTGTTGTGTACGGTGCATAGTTTATGTAAGACTCAGGAGATTGCGGGGGGCGTCTAATCGTGAGCGTGGATATACGCTGCTTATATGAGCACGTTTAAAATAAAACACCCCTGACCCTGTGTTTAAGCCTCTGAGATGCAACACATTCGAGAAAAATCCTTTTGAAATTTTGGTCCAGGGGCAACTTTAGTTGTCATGTGAAGGTGCAGGATAATGCACGTTACCCTATTTTGCAGAGCCTGTAGATATTATTAGTCTGTTTTGCCCATTTCTCAGGTTATGGTCATAACAGCCGGCTACAGTCGACGACCAGCCTATGTAACTTGCTTATGTCATCCTATGTAGGGGTGAAACATTTAATGTCAGTCACCAGCTTATCTGACCCAGGCTTTGTCATTCACCGGCCTCTGTAATATAATGTTGCTGACTGCAGCGACATTATTTCACTCACCTCGACCATGTTCATGGGTATTACATGAACAAACGATTCGAACCAATCAAAACATATTTCTTATCTCGTCACAGCCATGTTGATGGTTTTGTTTATACTTATGAAGACAATGGTTGCTTCCTAACCGTGAGGCATGTCGATCTCCAGGCAATCTTCTCTTTGGACATAGCCACATGAGCAAATACATTATCCTTTATCTTGAAACAAAAATATCTAATCCTATCTAGTATGGGATAAGTGGTCTAGTGCTGTACCTTTCATAAAGCGTGGTACTGTGTTGTAAGATGGCATTGTACAGTACTGTAGATGAGTGAGTTAACGCCGTATTTCTGGCATATCGGGGCGTGCCTGCGTAGTGAAGGAGGAAAGCTCCTGCCATGCAGCGTTTGAAATAACCGCCGGCCCGGAGGCCCAGCGCCGGTTGTTATTGTATCGGGCCGGCAGTTTCAAATATCTGCAGGCCCTTATGGCCTTCAGTAAATTATCTGTCAATGGTTTTCTTTCGACTGGAATCTTTCCCATATTTCTTTCTTTATTAACGTTCGGAAACCCATGGTAACTTCCTGGTATTTCAGCGCTTTGCGCCTAGGGATGTCACCACCAGTCTTTAACAAATAAAAACTTCCCCGTGTGCCATAGGGTTCGCTAATTGATTTTGTAGAAACAGTGTGAAACTGTGAACAGTGTAGTCTATTTTGCTTTTATTGGTTTGACTTTAGCAAAATGGGCCTGCAGATTTCATTCAGGCCCTGTAGATTTTAAAGCCTGCAGGCGGCAGCGACCCTGATGGCCAACTGGCAAATTAAAGTATTGCAAAGACTGATGCCATGTCTCCGATGTTCGCCACTTGGCTGAAACCTATGTGGAATGGTGCTGACAAACCTCGAAATATAATCAGAGTGTACAGGGATTCAAACCCACAGACCCGTGAAGATCCGGGGTAGAATAGGTCTTCAGCAACCCATGCTTGCCACAAAAGGCGACTATGCTTGTCGTAAGAGACAACTAACGGGATCGGGTGGTCAGGCTCGCTGACTTGGCTGACATATGTCATTGGTTCCCAATTGCGCAGATCGATGCTCATGCTGTTGATCACTGGATTGTCTAGTCCAGACTCGATTATTTACAGACCGCCGCCATATAGCTGGAATATTGCTGAGTGCGGCGTAAAACTAAACTCACTCACTCACTCAAACCCACAACCTTAGCTTCCTTGTGTGTCCAAACGGACACAACACAGCACAGCGAACTACAGTGTCCTGAACGACTTAACGGACAGTACAGTTGGTAAAGCATAGATGGTATGGTTGGTCGGTCGGCTGGTTGGTTGGTTGGTTGATTGGGTTGGTTGACTTGTTGTTTAACGCCGCACTCAGCAACATTCCAGCTATATGGCGGTGGTCTGTAAATAATCGAGTCTCGACCAGACAATCCAGTGAGCAACATCATGAGCATCGTTCTACTCAATTGGGATACGGTTTTATGTGTCACCCAAGTCAGCGAGCCTGTCCACCCGACCCCGTTTATCGCCTCTTACGACAAGCATGGGTTACTGAAGATCAATTCTAGCCCGGATTTTCACGGGTAAGTTGGTATGGCATAGTACAGTTAGTATAGTATATTTGGCGCAGTATAGTATTGTAAAGTTGCTATAACTGTTAAAGTATCCCATTATATAGTTTGTATTTATATTTCAGGACTGAGGAAAATATTATGTCAAGAACTAACTTGGGAGCCATTAACCCTATCACACCGGAAATGACAAAGTACAATTACTTCCGCATCCGGATTGCAGTGGATCATATTACAAACAACCCAAATACCAGCTCGTCAGGTCATCTCCGTAGGCTTTGTTTGAACAAGTAAAAGCTCTGAATTCATCTTGTTGAATCAGAACTCTGTATGTGTGCAATCGATAGAGACTTACCATATGCTTTAGTGATCGTATCTGGCACAGAGCCGGTTTATTTAGGAAGGACTATAGTTTAATCCCTTACAGTTTCCCAGTGCTCCATCTCCCTTGATAATAGCACTAGTTATATGATAGCTATATGTATTTGAATATCATTTCACTAGTTATATGATAGCTATATGTATTTGAATATCGTTTCACACTAGTCAAATTTGAAGATGTCAGTCTTAAAAGCCAAGTATATTTTTTGTCTGAAATTTAAGACTCACCTACTTGGACAGGAGAATTCCTTAATCCATGTTCGAGTAGTCCTTCTTGTTGCTACAGTGATATTTGAGTAATATTATGATACCAGGTGTTCACGAAGCATCTCATGTTTAGTCAGTAACACCCGTCAAGTGTCCAGGGCAAGGAAGTTAGGCCGCGATAATACGTAACAAAACTGCTGAGCGAGAGAATGTATACACCCATGTTTGATGATGGCTCAGCAAGAAACAAAGAAGACAATAGTTATTCGATTTTATCTTTAAGTTTCCAGTGTTTTGATAACATTTGATATTTTGGTGAATCCAATTTTCAAGTGTATACTATGTTTTGCTCGTCAGTTCAGTTCTACTTTAGGTGTTACATGGCTGTGATAGACACTCTGACTGTGACAAAGCCAAGGACGTATGACGACTTCATCTGTGGGTGACAGAAAATAGTTCCATACTTTCTCATAGGCACCGATGCTGGCATCCCTGTGATTGAAACACATCAATCTCAGTCAGTGAGGGAGTGAGTGAGTTTAGTTTTACGCCGCACTCAGCTGTATGGCGGTCTGTAAATAATCGAGTCTGGACCAGACAATCCAGTGACCAACAGCATGAGCATCGACCTGCGCAATTGGGAACCGCTGACATGTGTCAGCGAGCCTGAACCTCCCAAACTCGTTAGTCGACTCTTACGACAAGCATGGGTTACTGAAGATCAATTCTAACCTGTATCTGCACGGGTCCTCAATCAGTGACTACGGTGCATCAGCGTTACCGCTAAGAAATACTATTTTATTATACGAAAACGCAGCTGCACACAATACTCATGAGATAAAAGCGTACTCGTTCATTTGCGTTTTTCTGTTGTTTCTGTCAGTCATAAGGGCATTAATGCCGAGCATCCCTGTGATTGAAACACACCAATGTCAAGGAGTGTAACGAAAATGATAATTCATCCACCAGGAAAATACCAAAAAAGGCCCACAAATGGGTGCTGACAGGAAAAGCTTCCATGTATTACCACGGTTCATCGGCGTTACCGCCAAGGTATACTATTTTATTAGAGGAAAATGCTGCTATGCACGGTATTCATGAGACAAAAACAATACCCCAGTCGTTCAACCTTCAACTAGTCGTTTTGTTTTTTCTGTCTTAGTTTCAGTTATATGGGCTACTGGCTTAAACGTAGTTCGACTAGAAGAGGACAAAACTGTATCGGTGATCAAAGTCTGTGACTTGGGTGATTGCTGACATGGTGTCGATGATGTTGATGGTGGATGACGTTGTGAGTCTCTGTTAACCTGGTGCAGAGTCGATTATTCAAACGGTTCCATCCTGTGGTATAAGGACAATTACTTCCTCAGTAACTAGATCCGAGTTGTGTTACTGATGAGGAGTCTGAGAGGACGTTAAGCAGCGCCTGGATGACGTTTAGTAACACTGAACATGGTGGAGAAACCTTCATTACTGCCCACTCTGTCAATGCTGTGTATTTAAACGGCGATAAATATCACTGAAGTGTCACTATTGATACCTGTTATAACTATAGTATGTAGGATCTTGTAATCTCTCCTCCGCAATCGGGGTACCCTTGTACAACCTTACCGCTACGACTGTCGGTGTTAAATGTTTAGGTATGGGATTTACGATCACCTCAGCGCTGAAATAGCTTTGTACAATGGTATAGTCATAAACAGGCAATGGCACTTTCTTACTCGTCTTATGGCTGAGATATTGCCGATGTGACGTTAAGTATTAACTCACTCACTCACGTCTGATCCAGTCTGTCACAAAAGATGCCAAGAGAGCACCGTGAAAACATCTTTAACTGTTCAGCGATGTTTTAAGCTGACTATTGTCCACTAAAGCATTTTTATAGTTCTTACTTAAGAAAATGACTCTATTCAACATAGGTTATGATTACCACCGTTCTCCATTAACTAAAGCCCTATCTCAGTCTGTCTTATCATGGAAGATACATCAAAAGAACAGATTTCTGGATTTACACAAAATTAAGTACCTCGACTTATTTCAGAGCAGACCGACGAATGTTACATCATGGTGATTCGATAAACATTAAGTATGATAGATACACAGTATATACATAATACCAAAACAACCAATATATACTGAAAAAGAAAACATCTTTAAATCGTAGGATATACAATGGCCTTGGTTTCAGTTTCGTGAAGGGTTCGAAAAGTAGAATCTCGCGAGAGACTTAAAAAGACCCCGTGGGACGAAAGGACACGGAGATACGCCCTTCAAACTTTGAAAAGAATGTCCGTTGTTTGTGGAATGCTTTAAGTATATGGGGAAAATGCAAGTCATGAGTAGCCGAAATACAGTGTTCAACTATTGAAACTAAAGTCCGCGTTGTGTGCACCAAGGGGGTATCCTATGTCCTTCTTTAAGTGACACGTGTGCTATAATCCAAGTTATATTCAGTCAATACCAACGGATAAGCCGTATTTTCTTAGCAGCCGGGCATAAACACTGTCAAAACAAAACTTCGTCTTTCACTTAATGAAAGGGAAGGATTAACCTCTTAGAAAGTACACCCAAATACAATCTTGATCATAGCTGATCAGAATATCAAAATCATGCATCCTACACCCCAGCCGTTTCGTCGGCTAAAGTGCCTCTTTACTTTCAAAAACCTGAAGCCTAAACCCAGCAGTCATTTCGCTCCGAAGACACTATTTTTTACTCCTTCAGACCGAGCCACGGAGCATTGCCTTTCATAAGCTCGAGTGGCCTCTTGTAGATCCCATTACCAAAGTACATTCTGTACCTTTAGAAAGTTTATACATCCAGTTCAAACATAACCCAACGTTTCCAAATACGTTTTTGCGGATTATTTTCACAAAGTCCTGCCCTGGAGTGAACTGTCAACGGTGCGGTGCAGACAGAGGAATGGTACAGACAGTGACGTCACTGTAACGACAGCACGGGGATCTGTAGTTATAATGACTGAAAACAAGACCTCCCGTATTGGAGGTTTAACACTGTGTTATCTTATGATATGCGAACCATGTTGGTGTATATAGTATGTATATGGTATAACATCCTATATCCCGAGATTATCATTTAGTTTTCTTGGAACTTGTCTTAATAAAGTGAATGAGTGAGGTTAGTATTATGCCGCTATTAGCAATATTCCTGCAATATCACGGCGGGGGACACGCTACGAGCACGATCATGATACACGGTGAATTGTTTACCATGTTTTATTGTTCAATTAATTGTCAAAGACTTGTTCGTTTTAAGAAAAGAAAAATGTTTCAACACTTCTTGATTCCCCTTTTCAAACAATAGCAACATACGCTATCACATACACATGTACATCTTCTCATGAAGGCTGACTTTACATTTGGAAGTTTAACCTTAAAGCGGAAGGCAGATGGCAAAGGGCTACATGTCCGTCTCTCAGTGCGAACATTATGCCTGTATAAAAGTTCATGGCAAAAGAAAGTTATCACTTTGATTGAAGATTGAAGTTATATCTGAATCAAGGACGCTGTGATACGTTTGAACGTTATGAGAAAACATCAGCCGAAACATAGGAAACACTGCACACATGGATGTCACTTTTCGCGTGAGTTATTGAATTTTGAGCAGTCAGGAAACATCGAGAAGAAAAGAACTTGGGAACTGCTGAAAAAGCTTGTGCAAGATTACTACATATCGGTGTGGGGCAAAGCAAAGATGCAGTATCGAAAAAAACACTAGAGTGATGCCGAGACAGAGCTATCGCTATGGCCGACATTGCGGATCTGAACGGCAGATTGCAAGGACCTTCAACTGGATTCAAACCGACAGCGACGTCAACGGTTGAGACGGCACTGAGATACTCAGTCAGCAGACGAACATTCTTACGACATCTCTGCATGAATAACGCTCCTTCCATGGAATGACCTTGACCCCTCTACACCGTCAACGCCGATTACAATGAGCAGGAACTGTACGTCGGTGGCAGCAGTGTGGATTGGGAAAGGGTGTTGTTCCCAGAAATAAGTCGAAAATTATGGCCGAGTTCGGGTTTATCGACCAAAGGGAGAATGATTGTTATCCAAATTGTGCATCCTTATGCTGGAGGTGGCATTCTTGTATGGGGCGGAATTTGTGGCCAGCAGAGAACGAATAACTCATCATCTGTCGAAAATGAGTGACTGGTCAATGATATAGTGATGCAGTCCTCCGGCCTGTTGTAGTGCTGTTCTTGCGCCGACAGAAAAGGGACACCCTTTTGCAGGAAGGCATGCCTCATACCGCCAGAATTGTCCAAGATTATCTGAACAACGTTAATGTCAACGTTCTGCCTTGACATGAATCCCAAAGAGCATCTCTGGGATCATCCTGCTCGTCAGCTGATCGTACCTCTCCTACAAACAGACAGCATCTTGAACAGGCTTTATTGTAGATACCCTATAATATGTCTTTGTTTCTTTTCGTGGAGCTGCTGAACAAGATGAGGTTTTTTTCGCCTAGTATTTTAATACACGTTGCAATATGATAGAAACATTTCGATGTGAAACATTTGGAAGTGAACAAATATATAGCCTAAATCTTCTCGAACGTTTTCCGGGTGAAAGAGTTTCATTATTTTATTGATACTAAAAATGACACACCACAATTCCAATGAGAACATTACATGCGTCAAACGTTTATAATTAAACCTTCAGACATACCAGAGTTGTTACGTGTCCCAGGATATAGAACATGAGTGGTGGGCCTCATTTCCTCCTTAGCTAAAATAAACTGTCATCATAACTATTCCGGTCCAGTCGACGTATACCTTCAAGTACATACCACCTGGGGCAACAGCATTATAATGACATTTCATGATTGCACTTGTAACCGCATGCCGTGCCACATGACATCTGGTTTTGGGTAGAGGTGTTTTGTGTCTATAGAATTGGTTAATTAGGAATGCAGTTCGATTTTGACCAATATATGTGTCACGGCCACGATTGCCGCCAGTGTCTGTATGTGCGTGTGTGCGTGCGTGGTTTGTGTGTGCAATCTGATAGTCACATGAGCTAGAGACGCTAACCAGTGTGAATCCAGTTACATGTTATGTGTGTATTTATCTGTTCAAAAATGATCTTATACAGCATATAAATGTCAAGGTCTCAACTTAACCCTTCGATTATTCAATGCGTTTTTGTGTGGTTGTTTAAACGTATGACTGGTGACATTAACACGGTAACAGCAAAGTCTATAAAGATTATGACACATTTGACAACGCAACTCAATCAGCGACTTTTCGAAATCGTTTAAAAATATATTGTGGATGTAATATTTCAAACAGCTGTTTCTGAATCTAACTTTTAACCCAGGGAATATCCCGACAGTTTGCTTACAGGGCGATGTCTGAAAGCCTGAGCTCGAAACCATCAAAAAGGTGTCTGACTGAAGAAAGATACTTGTACGTCCACAAGCAATGGAAGCTTTCCGAATTCAAATGACTCCTGGCGGTTTTCTCGTGGGATATTTCCTCTATTCCATTTTGTCGGAAATAACATGAGAGGTGTCGGAAATGATGATTGTAAATAAACGGATGGGCAAAAGAAAGTTTACACTTAAAACTCGGATTCGACCAAAACATTACCTTACCAAGACGTTGTTAGACTGAAAACACTCCCCAAAACACTGCAAACTTAAGATTCAAATCGCAACCATGAATCTATCAATTACGTCATAATCGAAAACCCACTTCTGTTTGTTTCATTCTGGTTACCATCAAACCCGTGAAGATCTGGGTTAGAATTGATCTCCAGTAACCCATGCCTGTCGTAGGAGGCGACTAATCGGTGGTCAGGCTCGCTGACTTGGTTGACACATGTCATCGTATCCCAATTGCATAGATCGATGATCATGATGTTGATCATTGGATTGTTTGGTCCAGACTGGATTATTTACAGACCGCCACCATTTAGCTGGAATATTGCTGAGTGCGGCGTAAAACTAAACTCAGTCACTCACTTAGTTACCATCAAACATGGATGTATAGTTTATTTGTTCCTGCCGAAAAGAAATCGCAACAGTTGACATCAAGTCATCTGATTCCCCTCTTTCAGCTCTTGTTAAAGGATAGTATAGGCGCTTTCTTAACCCGAAATTGAAAACCTAACCATATGCTGGGTAAAACTGTTTCATACTCTTTATACCAGTATCACCTTTTCCGGGATCTCACCTTCTCCGACTTAATAATTGGCATTGGGTGGAGTAGCACAATGTTAAAAGCGCTTACTCGTCTGGTTCTGGTTCGATTCCTAACTTTGGTATAAGGTGTGAAGCTTATTCACGTTTTCCCTCCTCGACATGCTCGAGTAACTGCTAAGAGCAGCGGAAATGCAGATATTGTAAATTAACGACGTTTTAATACAAGATTAGTTGCAACATTTGTTAATAGTCCATTTTACGGCTCACACTCCAACGGAATTCTAACGTAACTTCAAATCATCGATACAAGCCTGTTAGTGCCATTGTTGACATTAGAGTTTCTTTGATTGACTTAAAATGGACGTCCTTCCATGTTTTGGCGCCAAGAATCTAATTAAAAAATCATCATTAAATCCGCTATCAGCCTATTGCCTAAATAGTTTGTAAAGGAACATAAAGAAAACGTTTTCATTGCATAATGTGCATTTTAATTGCAGCCACCCCGTCTCATTCGCCCGAGTCCCTAAGCCTTTGGTGTCCGCTACGTCAGATAGCGGGGCGCAGACGATTTCCTGTTCAGTCACGTGAGGTGATTTACGACTGCGCACTCAGTATCGTCCGGGAAGATACTTCCGGGATGGTTCCCGCCAGTCGGACTCTAAAATTCAAGCCTTCTTTTATGTACATAAGAGACTTTCATTTGGGCATTTTTTCACTGCAGATGAATTTATGTCTAGGAAGCACGTCGAAGTTTTTTTGTTTTTGTCTGATCATGTTCAGCAAGTTACTGATGTGTCAGACTGCGTTCAGCTTATTACTTAGAAATTAAACATGTTCATTTATTCAGTGTTCACAGAAATGATAGAAAAAATAATAATAATCTAAACATACATACGACTTCACTTCTAGAAATAGGTATTTGCTTGTCTGAGCATTTGGGTGATCTATCATTCATTCATGTAATGGGATAACGGAAAACTAATGTTATGGGTCATAAAGCTTGTGAATGAATGAAACAGTATTTATGCCTTGACTGACGATAATTCTAAATGTGCCGTACGTGTACCAAAGGTGTTCATTGGCGGATCGAAGAGGGGTGGGGGATGAGGTGGTATCAGGGTGTTCAAAACCCACCCACAAGTTTAATCGTTAAATATGTATCGAAATAGGTTCAACATGTTGGGATCATGGCAAACCAGTGATTGATAGAAGGAGTAACGATACTTCCAATTACTGTGACACACAGAATCATGTCACAAAATGATACCAACCGCTACACATTAATCAACCCTAGACCAGGCAGCATGTACTGGCGATATAATATGCCCCATAACCCTGGCTGGGTTAAGCGACAACATAGGCAAGATACATTTAACTGAGAGCGTTCTTGAGTTTGAAACACAGGTACTGTTACACTGTCTTCGAGAAGTGAAAAGGATATCCAATTTATGTCTAGAATGACTGGACACGTTTTTGATAGTTTCAGCTCTAGAAATTAAGAATTGTTCTGGGCGTTTTATTTTATTTATTTATTCGTTCTATATGTGTATATGTCAGTACTTTCAACAAAGTGGATCCACCCTTTCGCCTTACCAATAACACGATGTGACTATGAAAGTGGTTCGTGCGTCATTAAACAGTTTGAATTCTAAGAAGATTTATAACAGAAGAAAGGAAACGAAAGAAACTTCCACAGAAAGTAATATGTTTCAAGTCCAAGGGATGTGGATTTGTTTCGGATTATACGCGGATTATCCCAGACGGGTATGGGCGTGTCCTGGAACCGAGCACGAGTCGGGGTGAATTTCCTCTCGGCTCTGTCCCGTCCCTCCCCTAGGGAAAGTGATATGACCGGCCAGACTACCCCGAGACGATCGTCGGCGAGACATTCAACCCCGGCGACTAAGTTACATGTGTATGTTTGTAAATCACAGTCAATGGCTCGCTTAGGATAAATACACAGAAATATAGGAGGCCCTGAATGGGTGGTTGAATTTGTAGAAGAACCACAACGGTCGTTGAGAACAAATACAACTGACAAAACCATTCAAATATATTCTTTCGATAGACCGCATTTTTAATAATGCTTGAATTTGGTTGCATATATAATTTATAATCGGTGTGAGCGCGTGTGTTCTTTTTTAAAAAAAGCATAGTTTAATGAGAACAAGTACACATTTTTATATCGTCAGTATAGCAACTGGTGCGTTTTTATCTACAGATATGCTTTTTTCAACTGAACAAATCAAAATCTGTACCCCTCCTGAACCCCTTTAACGTCTTTAAATTACCCGCTTGTGAAGAAAGTAAATCTTACATTGGAAGATCTTTGCACGTTTTAAAAAGAGCTTTTACCATAGATCAGACGGGGGCCAGATAGGGACTCCTTATTAGAATGCAAATCTGGGGATCCTTTCTGTTGGCACTGTGGACAGACATCTTTAAATAGGGGCTGGCTAATTTGCTTGTAATAGTACACCCCCTGTCGCTACAACACATACCCTCCCACAGAAGTCGCGACACGTACGCTTTTTAACCTTTAGAATGTTAACGTGATCGCATCCAACCAATCCTTCCCCTAATCAAAAACAAATTTCACAAATATAATACAAAATAGCCTATATGAGTATTTATTAAATTCAGATTTTTACGACGATTTAAAAGAATGGTCATTTATACCACAAGCGAGGAAAACGGTTGATTTTTATATTTTCTCGTGACCTTAGCCCTGCGCAGGTTAAAGGTAAGTAGCCTTTAGAAACTCACCTGATGTTATCTGTCTGTGTATACAGTCATTAGCAGTATATGATTGTAGTAACTGTATAACGCTGATGACGGCACTTTGTCGTGTGTTTACATTGTGGCTGGGGAATCTCTGTGCTGACAGATCTCTTCACCTGTCATTTCAAGAATTAACAAGAGGCATTTTTACACATGACAGGTGGTGTCCTCCTGTGAGAGATCGGAGTACACCGCTGATTGTCAGCTTGGACTTTTTCTGCCATTGCTCAAAATGATATGACTCTTGTATTTTAAAGGTCCAATGAGTACACATCCCGAATATGTTTTATTTAATATTTTATTGACAACTGTTAGGCTAAGAACATGGTATTAAAGACTTCACAGTTTATTGACGGTATTGTTTCCATAAAATTGGTAACAAACAATTTTTTTTTTATTTTTCCAGCATCAAATATTCATATAGAGTTATCGCCCCTGACGTATTTTACGACGAAATATCTCAGATTCGTTTGTTTAAGGACTCTTCTCAGTATCGATGCTTGGCTCAAAAGGAGATAAGTTATCAGATTATGTATGTCTTTTCACGAGCAATGCGCAAGTCTCTGGCCGAACGTTGTCGGAAACTAATGCCGTTGACGACCTTTCGGTGGAATTTGCAAAACCAAGATGGCGCCTAAAAGCAAACGAAATATATCGCGAGGGCCTCTGAGTGACAGGACGCCCCCGTAACTCGGAATCACAACACAGGCGTGTGGCACGTTGATGTGCACGTTGTCGACCCCGTGGGGGTGCACTGTTGATGCAGGGTCACCTACTGGTGCATACTCTGCACCCCCCGTGACAATCCACCACACGGGGACAAAAATGTCCCCTAATGTCGATGTGGTTGTCGCTAGAGCCACTTAAGCCGTGAATTACGCCACTCGGGCTGTTGTTTACTGATAAATGGGTTATCAACTCAGCAGATAGGAATTTAACTGACTGTGATAATATGGTTGTGGAAAGGGTTATTGTTTTGATATTGGTTGTGGTATTTGTGAACGAACGTGAAAATTGTCTATAAATCCTCGGGGAAAGGAATATCCTTTCAATATAAAGGTGAAGATCAGTATGTTAGTACTGTATTGAAATACCTTTGAACCATTAATCCTTATTATCGCGTATTATGTAACTACAACACTGAAACTGTTGCAAATATACATGTCTTTGGATATTTTAAAGGCACAAATACATCATTTCGACCTCTGAACTTCAACGCATCCCATACGCCCATATCGACATTGGGAGTGTAGAGGGTCTTAAAATATTAATTGGATTTTATTTAGGGACACACTATTCTTCGCTAAATACTTCAAGACTCTATTACATATATATGAAACGATGAGCCGAACATTTTAGCAATACGAAATTTGAAAGTGATACACAAACACTTGCCTATATGTATGTAGCCAGTATTACAGAGGACGTTTATCCTAGTTTTCCTATGATTATGTAAAGAGTTTCGTCTCTTTAACTTGCAGGACATGTAGCATGTCCAGCGACGTTTAGGTGTAAAACTGTCCACATTTTTTGTCCATAATAATCGATTTATAGAAGATTTTGTGTTACAATAACTGCATAAAGGATTTGTTAAATGGTCAAAAAGGCAAAACAATACAGTGCACCCTGGTTATAATGCCACCCTGGATATAATTCCATGTTTTGCCAGAACGGATTTCCTGCCCTTATAATACCGTGGTTATTATGCCAAATTGGATATAATGCCATTTGCCAATGGTTTGGGAAACAAAAGACACCCCTCTGGACGGTTGCGTTTCTCAGTAAATTCTCCGGATTGCGAATAGTCGAATCAAGACCCAATTGCTTCCTAAGAATTACAAAAACGACACGAATCTGATATAAGCATTTAATGTAAAGCTAATTCATCATACCTTCCGCATGTTGATCCGACGTGGTTAATGATGACATACCTTAATTGGTTAATTGACATTTTATCGACCAAACTCATGGCACCCTGGATATAATGCCATATTTTCACCTGGACAAACGTGGCATTATAACCAGGGTATACTATAGAAAATGTTTTGAGGGGTATGTACACGAGCTCTCCAGTCAAATGTACTTAATATATTACCCATTGGAATTAGGGCTAGAATAGACTCTATTTATTGTGTACGAAATGTCTTATCGATCGGGTCCTTCATTGTACATTGATTTCAACCACTGATTTTATTGACCAGAATCGATTATTTTCAGATTACAGCTTTATAGGTATAAACATCTTGATTTCATTATACAGTTGAACCTTTTCATACTCCTTCACGATGGAATAGATCTTTTTAATATGTTGAGTTTGTATGTATCGTATCGTGGATCGTACCGTTAGATACGTATTTTTCACAATGATATCTAAAAAAACATTATATCTAAACAATTCCCAACATATCAACCCATTTGAGGACATTCATAAGAAATTCCGTTTTCAAGAAATATTCCACTTGACCAATGTCCAAATTAAAGGTGGAAGGTTCTCACGAAGACCAACAGGAAAGTGTTCTCCAAATAAGATAGAAAATCTGTTCTAATATATTCCAGATACCTGTCAGAATCTAAGATAAGCATGTAAGCAAACACGCGGCTGCCTAGCTTGTTGATTATATACTCTTAAAACAAAGTAGGGGATCATGAGAAAGATAACTGTTGACGACGATACTCCTATGCAAGAGCGTAACACCAAAAACATCTCACAGTATATAGGGCCACATGCATAGGTTTTTGCAATTTCGACACGTTTAAGGAAGGTCTGGGGCAGTGGGGTAGCTCAGTGGTTAAAGCGTTCGCTCGTCAAGCCGAAGGCCCGGGTTCAATTCCCCAGACGGGTACAATGCGTGAAGCCCATTTCTGATATTTCTGGGAAAACAACGGCGTAAAACTCACTCACTCACTCTATTTATTTCTCAGCTTTATTGATTCTGCGTATCATACTTGTGGTTTACTTCAGTTTAATTCATCATTTGTGTATGAACTTTTGTGTAAGATGTTTGTGTATGAACCTTTGTGTATGATGTTTGCGTATGAACGTTTGTGTATGACGCTTGTGTGTGAACGTTTGTGTATGAACGTTTGCGTATGACGCTTGTGTGTGACGTTTGTGTATGACGTTTGTGTATGAACGTTTTTGTGTGAACGTTTGTGTGTGAACGTTTGTGTATGGACGTTTGTGTATGGACGTGTGTATGAACGTTTGTGTGTGAACGTTTGCGTATGGACGTTTGTGTATGGACGTGTGTGTATGAACGTTTGTGTGTGAACGTTTGTGTATGGACGTTTGTGTATGAACGTTTGTGTATGAACGTTTGTGTGTGAACGTTTGTGTATGAACGTTTGCGTATGACGCTTGTGTGTGACGTTTGTGTATGACGTTTGTGTATGAACGTTTGTGTGTGAACGTTTGTGTATGAACGTTTGTGTATGAACGTTTGTGTATGAACGTTTGCGTATGACGCTTGTGTGTGACGTTTATGTATGGACGTTTGTGTATGAACGTTTGTGTATGACGTTTGAGTATGAACATTTGAGTATGTATGAACGTTTATGTATGACGTTTGTGTATGAACGTTTGTGTATGACGTTTGCGCATGAACGTTTGTGTATGAACGTTTGTGTATGAACGTTTGTATATGACGTTTGAGTATGACGTTTGTGTATGAACGTTTGTATATGAACGTTTGAGTATGAACCTTGCGTATGACGTTTGTGTATCAACGTTTGTGTATGGACGTTTGTGTGTGCGCGGTGTCTCCAACTTGCGGGGTTTCTACGGGCTATAAGCATTCTGGAAACTGCCGATAATCAGCATACATTCACTGTTTCTCAGTCGGTGATTATAAAACTGTGTTGACAACCAGACCCGTGTGTGGAACCAATGGTTGCAAACCAGACCAGACAATCGAACCAATGGCGAGGCGACTGGCTGCAATGTTTGAGACCACTGGGGTGCGAATTATTTGGCAGACGATTACATGATCTCCATGCTCAAATGCCACGTGTTGTGCTGACCCCAAACAAATCGCCATTAAAACGTCATATCGTCCTCAATGATGTACACAAGGTCAAACTGGACGTCAAGCCAATGTCAACCTGAGACCTAATGACAGATTTAGCGGTGGGCCGGCTATGGCGTCAGATGGCATCACAGTGACTTACACCCTTCCATGATGTGAAATAAGGGTCACTGAACAGTACCTCTATAGTGTTGAATATACATTTTTATATTCAAATTTGGTTCAAACTATGCATTTGAGAACGCTCTTTGTTTTGCTATTCTGCAGTCCAATTATGGTATTACCATCCGGGTTTTAGGCAGTTCCATGTTTTTCTGGAGCTGTCCTTCAATATTCAAAACTAATACTAGAAAAGTAATATATCTTACAATTTAGGAAATTTAACAACGACCCCCCTCATACATATTACACTGCCACCGAGCCAATGGCCTTGTTTTAACCTCTATATGCCGAGCACCAGACATGGTAACAACAAATACCACCTTCACCTTCCCTCAGTATGACGCGACTGGGGATCGAACCCTCCAACTTCCGGTTACATATCAGATATAATTCCACTTTGACTCGAAAAATATGTTCAGAATGCCTAAATGGCATTGACAATATGCTCTTTAAAGTAGTAGGCATGACAGTACTTCCGATACACTGAGAGGAAACACTGAGATGTACAAACAAACGTTCCTTCTCTGATATGACAGCATAATGGCCGCCTTTGCTTGTAATTGGCATAACCTGGCACTTTACATGTTGAATTTCGTACGCTTACCTGTTCGTTTTACACAAACATCAAAGGGGATATAGACATGGGGCGACACCTGCACTGGGCTCCCGACATTATGGCGCTGTGTGGAGTCTGAATACGGAAGGAAACGGTAGGTGGGATTAGAAATGCTTTGCTGCTCGACTGAATGAAAGATGACAATGGGTGCTTGAGAAAATTCACTCGCATGAAAGGCTTTTCTATTTGTGTGTTAATATATTCATTACTTGCGGTTTTCACTGCTGTCATTCACGAGTGTTCATTGTTGACGGGTCTTGGGTATCTGTATGCATTCTCGAAAATACATTATTCCTACTGTTTATTGAATAAATAAAGGGTTTCCTTAATGGGTTTTAAATGAATGAGATTGTATTATTACAAAATGAATTTGTTTATTTAAATCGCGACAACGTAACAGACAGGAAATACTTCAATAACACAGATTTAATATGAATTCAATAAGTTTAATGTGTTTTAAAACTGAAGTGTTTATGTGTATATGTTATACACAATAGTGTTTTATGCACAATAGCATCGGGGAGCGGTCTGTCATACCATGAAAATATAGGCATAGAAATTGGAGATTTCCTTCTTGAAATAAAAATAAACAACCTGATCCCAGCACGGTGAGTGAGTGAGTTTAGTTTTACGCCGCACTAAGCAATATTCCAACTATATGGCGGCGGTCTGTCCAGTGGTCAACAGCATGAACGTCGACCTACGCAATTGGCCATGGGATACGATGACATGTGTCAACCATGTCAGCGGGCCTGACCATCCGATCCTGTTAGTCAAATCTTACGACAAGCATCGGTTCCTGAAGATCAATTCTAACCCGGATCTTCACGGATGATTCCAGCACAAGTTTGGGGCTGGCAAACCTTAAAACATAATCAGGAAAAACTTGGATTTGAACGAATTATCGTAGTTTTCTGACAGTACAAAGATAATAATCTAATGACAAACGCCTAGGATAGAGTCATATAGCTTGAATATTGTTGAGTGCGGCGTTAAACAACAATATGTCATCAGTAACTTCCAATTATTTATATTTGATGGCCACAGTGTCATACGAATTTGACTCAAATCGAAGTCGAATAAGGGTTTTTATGATAATAATATACATACAATAAAATAGATATGTTCACACTATCGAGTGCTGACTGACGGTGGCTACTCACTCCATCAGGACATTGTCGACCGTTCAGGGACAGAAGAATACAATGCCCAAACCGTCTGCATGTAGAGGAAGTTCTTCATCCCTGGTAAATATAATTAACTCCGCTTCTTAGTGCTATTTCAGTATCATTCGATGAAATAAGATATAGTCCATAATTCACATCAAATTTCTGCGATCTAATTGTTTCCAGTGCTTATTTAGATTTGTCCATTACAATCTGAAATAACTCTGATCAAATTAAATTTAAATATCCCGTAGACATAATGCGAAACAGTTATATCACTGTGGTCAGGTCCAGCTGTTATGGAGGTACAAACAGTGAGCGTAATTAATCTCCAACCCACAACCCACGAGAACGAGTGCAAACAGATCAAGAAAAATGTGATTATTATACATGATCTGTATGAACTGAGAGTGCACTCGGCAAACCTCCATCAAGACATATTTCATCGTAATCTGAAGACATCAAGCACAGTTCTTCGCGAAGACTCACGGAAAGAGACGAGCTGCTCTGATCGCTTTCATCCGACAGTTCGGCATATGCAGAAAGGCAGTGATATACGTCTTTTCTCCTCTTGGTAACCGAGCTCGGACCAGAACATTTTGACAAACCACTTCCCCGGCTCCGTATGCTCATTTAGGGCGCCGTAATCAACCCAGTGGCCATGTGACGGACGTCAGATGTCAGAAAGAATCCCTTTCTCTCGCGTTAATTGTTATAAATATCTGCTTTTGTTAGTTATAAATCTGTGGTTTGGATGCTTATGGAAGCCGACCCGACAGAATCGCGTCAAGCCATCCCCCAGATAAATGCCTCTATTGATCTAATTGTTGATTAATTGTTTTGCACCAGTCGGGTTAATTAACCAGTCTCGACAGCCATTGATTCTAGTCACGTGATAACCATGTGACATCAACGATGATTTGTCGGATATTAAACAAATAGACATCGCACTAGTAGGTCAAACAGAATTTCTTTATTGAAATCATATGTGAGTTTGTCGAATCGTATTTTGTACTGTCTTTCAAGAAAGAAATCTTTTATCTGCACCCAAAGCAGGGCAGTACCGTTGTGTGGGGTCAGGCCAAAAATGCTTCCCTTTTGAGGCAGATGTTGTGGAAGGCTGGTGCTACAGGGAAGGTAGGGGATGTAGGGCAATTCTCCACCAGATCATTACCATATCTCCTATTTCCCCACCTGAACAAAAGTATTAATATTAAAGAATGAAATGTATTTTACACTACTTCTTGTTCATTCTTATATTTGAGTGAAATAACAACCCCAAAACAGGATCGTGGGGGAATGACCGGCCATATATATATATATTTTGGTGGGGTATTGTCCGGGTGGGGAAATGACCGGCAAGATATATATTTGGGTGGGGTATTGTCCGGGTGGGGAAATGGTAGGTTGGGAATTGACTTGGTGGGGAAATAACTGGATCCCGGTAGGGCTTACCCTTTTCGGATGTCATCACTGATTTTTAGTGATCAATTCATACAACTGTTTGTCCCTTAACAGCAAAAGGAATTTATTTCTGAGGATAATTAGACTGGGCATTCTTTTGCATTGACGTTCTATATTTAGCGTTCACTCAACACTCGAGACACTGTGTAAATAGTCTTTGCATACCAATGATAATTACCAAATTGTGAGTCATCGTGCCCTGAGTTTACTGTTCACTTTGAATCATGTGTATTTTTACACAGAAATATTTTTATCATCAAAATAACTAGACGGTGTTTTGATGAATAACCAAATGAACTAATAATAATTACGAATAATCTGACTCTCTTGGAGAGTGGATAGCTTAAAAGAATATTTTGAAGAGTAAATAGTTAGCGTATTTACCCAGAAGGAACAAATTATCCTTAGTTCCAAGTTGATTAATCCATATATACTCATTGTCAATATTGTAATGAAGACAATATGCAAATCCTATTGTTCTAAATAATTAGCACCGAGAATCGTTAACAAGCACGAGAGGGAAATTTGTTATTCTCGATCTGTCCATCCTTATTATTAAATTGTCTGTGTTTGAGAAGTCGCAGGTGACGCTGTTGTTCAGGGCACCAGTGTCAGATGGGAAGAGTTGCGTCCCAACAAACAAGTGGTACTCTGGTCAAATTTGTCAGCATCAACATCTCCAACAACACTCGAGAGAGCGTGAGTGAATTAGTTTTACGCCGCTTTTAGCAATATTCCATCAACATCACGGCGGGGGACACCAGAAATAGGCTTCACACATTGTACCCACGTGGGGAATCGAACCCGGTTCTTCGGCGTGGCGAGCGAACGCTTTAACCACTGTGCTACCCCACCGCACTCCAACACTGGAAGCGGAAGGTGTATATTAAAATCCCGTAGCACTCGGCTTGGCATACTACAATAAGTTCAGTCAATGTATGCCATAACAACTTCCCCGAAGCTCCTTTTCACATTCTAGTGAACAAATGGGCCAGTTATCGTGTAACTATATAGCGTTATTAATGTCCGAACCTAAATACACATAAAGTGATTTTGGAAATACTTTCGTAGCATCCGGAGTTAGGTGATTGTGTTACCTTTCCAATCACAAATAGAGAACCTGTCAAACCGAGGCCCGCCCGGAATTACAATTAGATCATCAGTATAAACAGCAGTTACCGAATATTCAAATATTGGCTAATTTTATCATGTCCTATGAATAAACTACACCCATCAGCACAGGTGTTCAAATTTGTGCATAAAGATCCTATAATATCAGAATCTTCCCATAACAAACCCCGACCCTAAGGACCGTCTACATCCCATCAGACAAAACAATTGTAGCAACGGGATGAGATTATCTGTTAAGTTTGTAGTTTGTACAGTATACACCTTCTGTTGAAGCCATTTTATCAGTTGTTGCTGCGGAGAAAGTCAATTATTACGTCACATTGCGCATGCGCTGTAGACCAACTATTTAAACGGTACATGCGTTATCAAAACGAGACTAAGCTTAAGAATTATGTTTACGTAATTTTGTATTTAGAAAGTGATTAGTGGGTCGTGTTTGTCGTACAGGCTAAACTTTATGTTTCCCTCATTGAAAAGAGGGCGATATAAGTGTTTGGAATTTTGATGGTCGCTGCAGGATGGGACGGTAATGTTTAACACAATTGAACTACAATAGACGGGCGCCAAGTTTAAACACAGACATCATGGGAGGGGTGGACGGTTGGGGCGAATTTTAATTTGATTTAAAAAAACGTCAAACGATACCTTTTTATATGACTGAAAAGAGAATCTAACTGTGTTTGGAAAAGGACATTGCTTTAAGTAGGGATAGACGTGACATACCAGTATATACATCAAACGTTACTTGTACAGGAATAGAACAGGGACAAAAAAATTGAATACAGATTCGAATTAATGATTCATTAAAAGAGATATACCTACTTCAGACATAATTGTCGCCATATAGTTGGATATTGCTGAGTGCGGCGTAAAACTCACTCACTCATTCACATCAGACATATACCCACAATTATTCCTAAGAAGAAGAACAAGAGGAGCAGGAGGAGGGGAAGAAGAAAATATATGGCACGATTTGTCTCCTGGTGAATAAAACATACAAAATACTCTATATAACACAACCTGTCATTAGGCCTGTCAGACACTTAAATCTTTAAGCAGTAAATATAGCGACACAAGATTCTAAATAACAACAATTACAGCAAAGCAACATATCAACAATGACTTGGAATGATCACCAGAACGTGGACCAAAGTCCCTCTCTAATATTTCTCGCCGTGCCTGTGTAACTATGTCCAATTCAGGGATATGCTACTGTCAAGATCATAGGAGTCAAATAACAAAATCGAGCGTGAGATATAGTAACAAACGCACATCTATACCAAATAGGTTTCCTTTTTTTCTTTTTCTTTTTCTATAACCAGTGACTTAAACAATTCTACAGCAAATCAGCTCCGACTACTTTTATCAAACACGCACGAAAACTACATACCTCCTGCTAAGCTTAATGTTTAATCTACACCAGGTTGAAAATAAGTACGTCCACGGTAAAACCGCTGCAGACAAGACGTCAAATGACAGCGCGTGTTGATTAAATAGGAACTTGAACGTGTCCTTTACATTGAACACAGGCGTGCGTTCGCCGTCTTCTATCTTGAGCCTCGGTGAATCCTCCCCCACGAACAGTCAGTGTAATATGATCTACACACGTTGAAGTTAGATCCACTCCTCGGGATCTGTGTTGACGTAGATCAAAGTTCCGCCGTAATCTAGATGGACATTCTGTATAAATACCTTAAACGATATCAGACATATATTGGGTGTTGGGGAATTGTATATTAAGGTATATCTGCAGTTGTATATGTAAGATGTGACCGTTTTGTGTTGATGTGTGTCTTTTTTGACGAGTAGTCTTTATACACCAACACATTAGTGGCGGGGGGTTGTGCAATGTTCAGTTCTCGACTGGTAGTTGTTGGACAAGCGGACGGACGTGTGGTTGAATGCATGGTTTGCTCGTACAGAAAAACTACTTTTAAAAAAAACTCTTTGTAGAGTTTCAAACAACACTAAGTCATTATTTATTGCCAATATCTGACGACGTCATGCAACAGGAATACCGTTCAAAGTGGCGCTAAACCCAAATCAAATTATTCAGGCTGTGTAATGTCTTTAATTGTTTCATTTGTACAAAGATTAACTTTCTTTGAAGAGTAAAATATTACATTTCCCATTTTCTAAAGTCGTAACTCTATTTAATTTATTTATTTACTGAACAATGTTCATTTAGTTACTTAAGATTTGTAAGAATTATGATAAGAAGGTGCATTACGTATGGATTTGTTTTTAAAATTAAAATTTCTATTTGTAGTTTCGTAATTAAATGCCCCTGTTACCTTTTCGGTGACCAGTTTAAACAAAATGTTTTATCTCACATTCATTCATTTTCTGTCTTTTCAGTGGTGATTAATTACCTCAGTGGCAGATCATTATACCAAACGCACCATACATTTGGAGTAGGGATTTCACGTTACCAGTCAACCGAGCAACTGTCTACACACCAGTCTTTTTACTGAGCATAAAATCAAGATGAATTGGTAGGCATGAAATCTTGACACCAAATACATACCCCACGAACCTATCCCACTAACGGCCCCATTTAGCATGCACGTGAATATTACCTTCAAGTAAACGCTAAAATCTTGCCGATTAACATGCGTCGCATCAATTTAAAATCTCCGACGCATTGTACATGGTAGGTAGGCCCACGTAGAGATGTCCCTCACTGTTTGCCAAAACATTAATTACATATTTTCAAAATGCTCTGTCATTCACAGAGACTTTTTGGTTGAATAGTCCGTAGCGATTCAATGGTCCTTATGTAAATGGAACGGAATTTAAAGAATGTGTCTAATTTCAGTCTATTGCAAAATGCAAAACGACTTAAACGAGGAGTTAGCTGCCGCGTTTTTTCACTGAACGCTCTCTGAATTTGTTTCATGAAAAAACTTTGTTTTTTGAATAATGTTACGCTGAAAATGCACACTCTGGATAATTGTGTGTTATTTATATTCTGGAAAATAACTATTTATACACCTTGAAAACGCATTTCATGTTTATGTCGAATGTTTATTTGAGTTTTCCGTGTAAATGTTGTAAGTAATGAGATATGATTATTAAACATTCCTGAAAGTTTATGCATAAGGCAAAGTTTGGTCAAAAGAGAAAAGGAATAACAAAGGCAATCAAAGGCTGAAAGAAAAGCGTTACGAATGCTGCCGAATATATTTATCCTGACTGTCCATGCAATTTCTTTTTCGTGGCAAACGAAACTCTTTCCAAGTTTTATTTCGATAATCAACAGAGGGTGTCAAATACTTCACATGTGGACATGATTGAAAGAACCGAATACAAGATTGATGAGTTGACATTTTTTTCAAAATATTTATCAAACTTTCTTCATACTTAAAAAAGTGGCAATAGTAACGATTACTTCATCCTCGGTAATCCAGGGATTAATATCTCCGTTCTAGTATGATAAGTACCCTGGATAAAGCCACCGGCATAGTAGAAATGATGTCATCATGTTCATCTCTCAGATCACAGACTTAACATAGGCCTTATGTCGCTGATTAGAATTAGAATTTGTTTGTGGGGCTATTTTAATTTTCAACTTGGGCACAACATAGAGCTTTGGGAATATTACCCGATTTCATATAACAATTTTTCATTCATAATTATCATGAACTTTTATCATTTTAGCTCATAAGTCATCGTTATCATATTAGCTCTATTATCAGTTAAATTAACAAACTCTGACATCAAGCTTGTATATGAACCAGATGGTGACAAAAACTGAAAAGTTTTTTATAAATCACAAATCTATCACCTTTTTGCGGTGTGGCATTGGTTTAAAGTAGCTTGAAAGAGCGCATTCGGGGATTAGCGAAGATTTGATTGCTTTAAGTACCAAAATTATCATTTTTGCCATTATACTTACATGACGTCAACGAGAATTAATAAACTCACGCTGGCATACGTTCTGTAAGCATTATTAAACCTGACATCCCTGGAGAAACTGAAGCAAGTTTTAATGGACACACCACTATTCCGACGTCATCAAGTTCTTCAAACCTGGAGTCTAAGCATTGTGGCACTTAACGTCAAGTGGCGCTGATGTTTCTGAACTTTTCAATTCAGTCTATAAGTACATTCTTGTCAAATTTTCTACCTCAAATATAATGCCACACTTGTAAATAATGTACCTGAATTTGCCAAACGGGCTGATTTGCAGCAGAAGCGCTTCTGAACACATAAGCACTTGTTCATCAAGAACAGGTTTATCAATAAATGACCTGAAGTGAGATAAGGGACTGGTTCATCTATTGGTCCCCACAAAAATCGTATTCAGAACAGTTTCGTGAATTAATGGTCCCCTTAGAGGTGATCAATCCAGAACTCATCCACCCAGTGATTCCACAAACAATATTCATCAAAAACAATTCTTTCAATAAATAATCCCTCAAGAAATGTTTTTTGGCGATTTGCATTATTGAAAGATCCTTTATTGATGAACCTAGCTGTTCTTGATGAAGGATCACATCTGAGGGATCATATCTTGATGAACCTTGTAATGATGAATCTATTCTTGGAGGGATCATTTATTGATAAACCTGTTCTCGTTTAATCCCATCTCGTGAGATAATTCGAGAAACCAGTTCCTGATTAAACTTTTTGGTGGGGTCATGTATTGGTGAATCTGAATCGATTCATTTAGGACAGGTTCACCTGGTGAACACCAATCTATGGTGTCTATTCTGTAGACCGCCTTGGAAGACCTACCGAACGGAACTCCACTCTCCATTACATCATTTACTCTTGTTTTGTAGGATCTCTTAGTCAAATGCAATAATATGGGTCGTGGCATGAAGCCTTATTCACCTATTGCTTGACAACTCACTCACGTCAAGATTCATACACCTTGGTTCTGACTGTCATGAGTATACAAGTTACAATACAATATACAGTAGCCAGCATCTCATCAGCAACGAATAGCTGCACGATGCTGATGCGACAATAATCACTTACTCACCCACTCTATGATTATGTCAAGTAAATATCCTTTACCTGGCATCACAAATATTTGTAGAATGTCTCCTAAAAGAGCAAGCATTCTCCAGTTATTTACATCCAATGTATATCTATTTATCCCTCGCATACATCTAAATAAATTTCATTGATAAGACTCCGGTATTTGTGTATGCATATTTACATGATATACACACATATCTTCTACGTAATAGAAACACTTCAGCAAAATGTCAACCTAGTAGGTATTCCATGTTTAATGTTAAATATTTCGTCATCAGATCAAACAAATATTTTGTGGAAAAAATTCTTTAAGAGTCTTTGATATCTACATATATTTATATACTCGTACGTTTTTATCTCAGCTGGTAATATAAATCTGAAAGAGAGCAAACTCGGTACCGTTATCTTGTTATAACACAATCCAGATCAAGCTACAACTTTCGTGACGCTGACTTCCAATACGGTCGAAAATATTTATTCAAAACCATTTTAAGTAAATTTTATAAGTCTTCACATGAAAACTTAATATTCCACAGGTTAAACCTCCCTTTGTGCAAGAGGGATTAGCGGGTAGACAAAGTACACAGTGGTGTTTGCAGGGGCTTAACGCGGGGGAGAAGATGTCCTATAGCGAAACACATCCAGTCGCCCAGGCTCCCACTTCAGTTATCCGACGATCATCTGCAGTCATTTATTACGGCCCCAGTCTAACTGGAGACCTAGATACCTGGTGTGTGTGTGTGTCACAGGTGTTCCGTTAGCATGCCACCCTACCTTCCCGGGCTCGTCGCGTCTCGTTATCACCTGAGTGCTGTGTTTTGGACTACGCGCTACTTCCTTCTGTAGGAGAGAAGCGTGTCCCTCTGCAGATTTCTTTGTAGGAGCATTTTCTTTCTCTCTGTTGTTGTCTCTCATCCTCTTGGGCGGGGGCGTGGCGGCGCCGTTTTATTACGGTGTTTGAGAGTTCGCCCTTCTCACCATTTAACCTCCCGTGCATCTTTTTCTCTGACTCTTCTACCTCGAAATACCTCCTTCTCAGGTCACTCAATGTCATCATCCAGTCAGTCTCTCTCCTTCTCTCTTGATTCCCTACACACCAAGACTTACACCTCTTCTCACCGCACTCAGTTCCATGATTCAATAAGCCCCTCTCCTCTCTTGATACCCTACACACCAAGACTTACACCTCTTCTCACCGCACTCAGTTTCATCATTCAATCAGCCCCTCAACTTCTCTCTTGATCCCCTACACACCAAGACTTACACCTCACCTCACTCAGTTTCATCATTCAATCAGCCTCCCTCCTTCTCTCTTGATCCCCTATCCTCCATGATTTACACCTCACCTCACTCAGTTCCATCATTCAATCAGCCTACCTCTCCTTCTCTCTTGATCCCCTATTCTCCAAGACTTACACCTCACCTCACTCAGTTCCATCATTCAATCAGCCTCCCTCTCCTTCTCTCTTGATCCCCTATCCTCCATGATTTACACCTCACCTCACTCAGTTCCATCATTCAATCAGCCTCCCTCTCCTTCTCTCTTGATCCCCTATCCTCCAAGATTTACACCTCACCTCACAACAGTTCCATCATTCAATCAGCCTCTCTCCTTCTCTCTTGATCCCCTATCCTCCAAGATTTACACCTCACCTCACTCAGTTCCATCATTCAATCAGCCTCCCTCTCCTTCTCTCCTGATCCCCTATTCTCCAAGATTTACACCTCACCTCACTCAGTTTCATCATTCAATCAGCCCCTCTCCTTCTCTCTTGATCCCCTATTCTCCAAGATTTACACCTCACCTCACTCAGTTTCATCATTCAATCAGCCTCTCTCCTTCTCTCTTGATCCCCTATCCTCCATGATTTACACCTCACCTCACTTCAATCAGTTTCATCATTCAATCCAGCCTCCCTCTCCAGTTCCATCTCTTGATCCCCTCCCCCTATCCTCCAAGATTTACACCACCTCACTCAGTTTCATCATTCAATCAGCCTCTCTCTTCTCTCTCCCCTATTCCCTCCAAGATTTACACCTCACCTCACTCAGTTCCATCATTCAATCAGCCCTCTCTCCTTCTCTCCTGATCCCCTATCCTCCAAGATTTACACCTCACCTCACCAGTTTCCATCATTCAATCAGCCTCTCTCCTTCTCTCCTGATCCATATCCTCCAAGATTTACACCTCACCTCACTCCAGTCCATCATTCAATCAGCCCTCTCTCTTTCTCTCTTGATCCCTATCCTCCATGATTTACACCTCACCTCACTCAGTTCCATCATTCAATCAGCCTCTCTCCTCTCCTCCTCCCTGATCCTCCAAGATCCACCTCCAAGATCTCTCTTGATTCCATCATTCCTCACCTCACTCCAGTTCCATCATTCAATCAGCCTCTCTCTTTCTCTCTTGATCCTATTCTCCAGATTTCCACCTCCTCACTCAGTTTCATCATTCAATCCAGCCTCTCTCCTTCTCTCTTGATCCCCTATCCTCCAAGATTTACACCTCACCACTCCTCAGTTTCATCATTCAATCAACCCCTCCTCCTCTCTTGATCCCCTATTCTCCAAGATTTCCATCCTTCCAGCACTTAGTTTCTTCATTCCAGTCCCTCCCATTCCTCCACTCCTCTTCCATCCTATTCTCCATCCTCCTCTTATCCATTCCATTCCTCCACCTTCCACTCCGTTCCATCCATTCCATCCAGCCTCCCTCTCCTTCTCTCCTTCCTCCACTCCGTTTCATCCATTCCAATCCTTCTCTCCTTCTCTTTCTCCGTTCCTCCATTCCACTTCCGTTCCATCATTCCATCCAGCCTCTCCTTCTCTCCTGATTCCTATCCTCCAAGATTTTACCTCCTCCAGTTTCATCCATTCAATCCTTCCTCCTTCTCTTGATCCCTCCCATGTTCCTCCTCCTCCGTTTCATCATTCAATCCAGCCTCTCTTTCTCTCTGATCCCCTCTCCGTCCAAGTTCCTCCTCCGGTTTCATCATTCAGTCAGCCTCTCTTTCTCTCCCGGTCCTCTATCTCTCCGTTCCTCCACTCCGTTTCCATCCATTCCATCCAGCCCTTCTCCTTCTCTCTTCCTCCATCCTCCTCCGTTTCATCCATTCCAGTCCAGCCTCCGGTCTTCTCTCCTTCTCTCCTGTGTCCTCCGTCCATCCGTTCCTCCACTCCGGTTCATTCAATCAATCCTCCTCTCTTCTCTCCTCTATCCTCCGTTACCTCCACCTCCTCCGGTTCATTCAGTCAGTCTCCTGGTCCACTCCGGTTTCTCCTTCGATCCTCCCGTTTATCCACCTCCAATCTCCATTCCTTCTCCGTTCCATGGTCCCGTCCTCCTTCCTCCGTTCCATCCATTCCGGTCCATCATTCCAGCCTCTCCTTCCTTCCTCCGTCCTCCATTCCTCCGTTCGTTCCGTCCCTTCACTTCAGTCCTCCGTTTCCTGGTCCGGTTCCGTTCCATCCTTCCAGTCCAGCCTCTTCACTCTTCCTCCGTCCTGTCCTCCTCGGTTCCGTTCAATCCGTCTCTCTCCTGTTCATCCGTTCCGTCGTTCCGTCCGTTCCTCTCCTTCGGTTCTCCGTTCCCTCCTCCGGTTCGTCCGTTCCGTCGTTCCGTCTCCTTCTCGTTCTTCCATCCTCCGTTCCGTTCCACCTCCGGTTCCGTTCCAGCCTCCTCGTCCCTCCGTCCTCCGTTCCACCTCCTCCGTTTCGTTCAGTCCAATCCTTGCCTCTCCGGTTATCCGTTTCCGTCTCGTTCTCCGTTCCGTTCCGTCGTTCGTCCCATCCTCGGTCCTTGGTCCGTCGTCCACCTCCGGTTCGTCGTTCCGTCCGGTCGTTCCTTCGGTCCCCTCCGGGTTCACTCGGTTCGTCGTTCAGTCGGCCTCCTTCTCTTCCGGGTTACCTCCGGTTCCGTCGTTCAGTCGTCCTTCCTTTCCGGTCCCTCCATTCTCCGTTCCACCTCCACTCCGGTTTCGTCCGTTCCGTCCGGCCTCCTTCTTCCTCCATTCTCCGGGTTCACCTCCACTTCGGTTCCGTCGTTCCGTCCGGCCTCCTTCTCCTCCGTCCCTTCGTCGTTCTCCTTTCCGTTCCTCGACTCGTTCCGGTCGGCCTCTCTGATCCAGTCCGGATTCCCTCCTCCGTCGTTCCGTCCGTTCTCTCCACGGTTCCGTCGTCCGTCCGTTCCGTCCGGCTCTATCCTCCGGTTCCCTCCGTTCCGTCCGTCCTCCGGCCTCCTGGGTTCCGGGATCCTTCCGTCCAGGTTCAGTCCTTCTCTCTTGGTCCTCCGTTCCACCTCTCTCCGGTTTCGTCGTTCCGGTCGGGCCTCCTGTCCCCATCCGTTCCACCTCCACGGTTCCGTCCATTCCGTCGGCTTCTTTTTCCATCCTCTGTCCACCGGTTCCACCTCCGTTCCGTCGTTCAGTCAGCCTCTTCTTCCTTTTCCTCCGGTTCCACCGTCCACGGTTCCATTTCTTTCAGTCCTGGGTCCTATTCTCCTCGGGTCCGTTCAGTCCGGCCTCCGTGGGTCTACCTCCTCCGGGTTACCTCGGTTCCGTCGTCATTCCAGTCAGCCTCTCCTTCTCCTCCGGTCCGGGATTCCACCGGTTCGTCGTCGTTCCGTCCGGTCCTTCCTCCGTCCACTCCGGCGGTTCCGTTCATTCCGGTCCATTCCTTCGTCCGGTTCCTCCTTCTTTCCGGTTCCGTCGTTCAGTCCGGCCAC